>NW_018127891.1:1752058-1767489 GCF_001952655.1 Monopterus albus | reverse complement strand
AGTTGAAATACTTCAAGCCCTTTGATATCCAAATGTCTTATGGTACAGACTCATTTCACTATGTTGTGCCATATGGCTGTATTGTATAGGGCAACAGTGAGGTAATTTTGGTTCGTACTGTACCATACAAGGTCATTGTGCAGGGTTTTTGTTTGTTTGTTTGTTTGTGCACTGCTTTGGCAAATTTAATACCTTTTGTAAAAGGAAAAATAAATATTTCTGTTCATTGCAGTACTTTTTTGGAATGATTATTGCACATGGATGATAGGTTAGTTACACTAAAAGATTCATTTTAACTCTTAATGGTGTTAATCCAAGTGCACCATTTAGCTTTCATTAGTAGTGTAATCAACACTATTTTAGCATAAATTGTCACCATGAGATGGTAACCTGATTTCTGGTGGTGTTGACAATTTACTCCATCAGTGTCTGTTATGAGTGAACTTTAAACACTTACTTAGTGTTCTTGTCATCTGTTGTGGTGTTAAAATTTTACACTGTAAGAGTTTGTTAAGTAACACTGCATAGTGTTTATAATTGTAACTCTTTCAAAAGTGTTAATTTAACACTTTTCCAGTGGTTGCCATATAAACCCTGACAGAGTGTTAATTTTAACTCTGAGAGAGTTAAATTTGCTATTTCAAATTTGCTGTGTGTAACTAAATAAAAACCTTGTACAGCTAAATATACAAAAGCTTTATAGTACTATACACTCAGTTAATATCTACCTATCCACCTGTTAATATGGACAGTTTAAGTTCAAAAGTTCAATTTGTTAGCATTAAAACATGCAATAATTACGGACATACAGGGGAGTGTATGAAAATGTACCTGGCTACTAGAGTGAAGTTAGGTAGGAAAGGACACTACATGTATACTCGGATGAGACACTGGATGCATGTGAATGGGCAAAAGCTGAGTGTAACATGCAATCTGACCTCCCCTTGTCCTCTCTGTAACTTCAGCAACAGTTAAACATCATAATGCTGCTATTTATGGCACCTGATAAATAAGGCAATATCTCAGGATCGATTTTGCCGCCTCTCGCTCTCCCCTTTGGCACTCTCTTCCAACACACGTTGGATTTGATAACTCAAGCTCTATTGATTTTTCTATAAGCAAAAAGTCTGCACAGAGTCATAAACAAAAAGTACTGGTTGTGTCCACATGCACTTTTTAAAGATCAATATTTAAATGTTTTTGTTTTGTTTGTGTGGGACATTGTATTTTTATATACTGTAGTAGGGTTGCAGCGGTATAACAGTTTTACAGTATACTGTGGTATGAAGATTGATGGTTGTCATACAACACATATTTGCCTATTACCGGTATTGAAGAAGAAAAAAAAAAAAACGCAATGTGTGTGCACCTTTCTTCACAACTGTGCAACAGGGGCCACATGCACACATTCAGCAGACAAATGGCAGAGAGGAGGAGAAATTACTTTGGATATCTCAAAAATGAACACCTTCAATTACAACGTCTTGTTGGTGACTTACAATTGTTTTGCATGTACAGTAGGCTGACGTCTTCTAGTGACTACACATACCCAATGAGCTGCTGCTTCAAATAGTCTGTTTCCTTACAATAAGTCACAATAAGTAACAAATTTTATTTTCTTTACATTGACATATACCATGCCTGGAGCAATTAACATGATCAACCACTGTTAATGGACTCTTGCTTGATAAAAAACAATAATAGACACTTCTACTCTGTACATCATGGGTCACATAGACTTGGCAAACAGTGACAGTCCAGTCACACCGGTAGAAGTGTAAGCAACAGGGCTATGGTTGGACTAGGTCACACTGTTTACGTATACACTCTTCCTCTGGCTCACTGTCGACACAAGAAATGATATAAAATGTAAAACAGCACACCTGTGGTCACAAAATCTGACGGCTCACCGATTTCAGTGCAACACCAGTTCACATAAAAGAGTGTGTGAGTGTGGGTGTGTGTGTGTGTGAGAGAGAGAGAGAGTGAAGGCACAGACAGGTCTGGCTGCGCACTCACACCTAAAATAAATAAACTATTTTGATAATTATTTAACGCATGTACATTGTGTTAATACTTTTACTTAACATTATTAATGAGGGACTTTAACAGACTTTTTGTAACGGTAGACTACTTTTACAGTGTGATATTAGTACATTTAACTTAAGTAAAAGATGTGAATACTTCCTCTTCTACTGGCACCAACATGGTTTAGATATAACATGTTATATGCTGTTTTTAAACATCTTTATAACGCTGTTTATTCCTTAGGGTCACTCTAATGTTGCAGTCCATTCTTCTGAGGGTCGATATAGCTGACAATAATAGTAATAGTATAAACTACCATATATCATATACCATGATACAGTGAAACCGTGATATTTTCTGAGATGGTTGTCTCATGAAAATTTCATACCAATGCAACCTTATACTGTATTATTTACACTATATACAGTACATGTTACTGTGTTTGCAATTGATGTATCAACAGACAAAAAGAAGGTAAGAAAGGCAATAATACACAAATATGCAAAGAAGGGGAGAGTATTCATATGAAAGCTCAGTATACTAGTTAAAATGATGTTTACCCATTATTTGGCCCCAGTGAAGGGGGTGTCAGGCCATGCCATCATAAATCTTCAGAGCCCCACAGTAACCATACCATTTTCAGACCTAACCTTCCGTAACAAAGTATCCCGGAACCCTATGCACACCCAAGCAAAGAGCAGATATGTGGCTTGACAAACTGCATCTGCATTGTATTTGTTCAGTTCAAGCAGTGGCTGGCCAGCTGACTTGTAATGGCAGTGACCTCAGAGCCAGGTCTGCTCAGTTGTCCGACCACTGACACTGTTCTACCAAGACTGTCTAACAAAAGATGACTTAACAATTCCAGTGAGTCTGCAGCTATATTATCACCAACACAAGTGTGTATGTATGGTATACATCTTTTTTATAAGGGCATATCAAAATTTGCTTTTGGGAGGGATGAAGCTGATAGAATCATGAGATAATATACAGGCACATTGCTGCCCAGACAAATGGAATACACAGTATGCAACAAATGCAGAAAAGGTAATGGTAATGCAGTGCTTGGAAAGGTCTGGTGGGGATGGATGCCAAAATAATCTGGAGGTAAAATAGAAACAGAGGCACCATAACATTGAACTGGCAGACTGGGATCTAGCTCCCCGGGTTGGGGAGAAACTGACAAAGACTAATGCATTTCTGGGCCTGGTGTGATTAAGAGGCTGTACTAAAGCCGAGATAATGTGCTGATATCTGTTGGGAGCTGTTAGCCGCTGGCTGATTATAATCAGTGGACCCAAGACAGTTGAGAAGCCGCTAACCTCTCTGCAGCACTCGGCCCAATACCATATGTCCGGTCTTCCCATGTGTGGAGAAAGACACCCATCTTCTCCACAGTCTCACATTTGTACACCAACACATGCCGATTTATTTAAAATGTTCAAACAATGGGTGAACATTTGTTTCCTATTCAGCACAATTCTAACATATAAGAATCTCATTTGCTATTAGTGAGACACGTGAAATACCACTTGGTAAGAACTGGCCAACCACAACTTAAAGTTTCATGAAGTAAACGCAGGCTCTGGTGCATTAAACATTGCTGATGTTCTTATGCATGGTCTTTGGGCTTCACTGTGCCGTTGCACATTTTAATCTTAATCAACGTTCCGTGCTCTAATGAGAACACTGGGTTTTACACGCTTGTTGACCTGCCAGATCAGGATGTACTAAATGTGATCAGAGTTTTATTAGCCCTCAACACATTTTATTTTCTGAAGGAATGATGGTCTTTGATGAGCTGAGGTATAAATTTAAAAATAAGAGACCACAAAAATCATGAGTGGTCGCTCAGTGCAGCATGTGTAAAATATGACTCATCAGTTCGTTCCAAACTGTTATTACTACTTAACTGGTCATGTGGGACTCCTTGACTGCAGAATAACAAGTCTCTGCATTGCAACAAACCATATGTCTTAGGCTTTCCTGGGGAAGATGCCTGACTATCCAGATCCTACCTGACAGCTGTATGTTGTACTGCCAAGATGGATCAGAATGAAGTATTTCTGCTTCCTAATCTGAATAAAAACCCACAATTACAGTATGATGTACCTGCTAAATAGTCTTGTGTGTGATGTTCTGTCTGACTGAGTAGTATAAACTTATACTGCCCTATAATATAACCTGATAGATTGTGACATTCAAGGTCATGTTTTTGATGGTACTGAAATTCAGCAGTGCCACCATCACAATCGGTATGACTTCAGCTGTGTTTTACCGTTGTACAAAAAGGTGCAATGCAGAATTTTCATCATATTAAAGGTAGTGCTGGTGATTCATTTCAGAAGCATTTTTGTTACATTTCTTTTTTTTTATCCTGATGGCAATTAATAAATGCACTGACAATATAAAGCATATAATCCATCATCTTTGGTTGTCCACTTTAAAAATCAAGCTTCCACTTGCTGGTTTTTCCAGCAACGCCAACTATACCTTTAAGCATTCAGCTAATCCGACACTGAAAAATCTTTAGAATGTACATCACTACATGCTGATTTGGTTAATAGCTTTTAGCAATAGCTAAATATTTGTTTCCAATAGAAAACAATTCTAACATGCGAGAGAAACTTGAAATACCACTTGAGAACTTAATCAGTTAATCATCTCATTTGCGACTGAGTGAAACTTGACAGATCTAATCTTGAGATGAAATACAACTTGATGTTAACGCAAACTGCAGAAGTACAATGGTAAGATCTAGTCGACAGATTTTAAAAAAAGCACAGAAGACCGAGCATTGATGTACTATAAACCAGGGTGCCTTTTTAGGCTACTTCACTGCAGTGTGTACTGTGCTCTTTCAGAAATTAAGTGCAAGCTTTTAATATTACTAACTCTCCATGTACAGACACTTGCACTATAATTTGCACTTAATTGCATAAATGAGTAGGATAGCTCCTTTTACCCTCTTGTTCATTGAATTAAATAACACAATCCCATTAGTGGCGTACATTACCTTTTCTTGCAGTTTGATTAAGCATGCAAAATATTAAGGCAAATGCTCAGCCAAATTATGCTGCATTACAAATCCCCCAAATCACAGGGGTTTTCATTCGGGTGCAAAGATATTCTACAGAAACTCTGAGCTGCAGGGTGAGCCCAACAAGTCTTCTTCTGTCAGTAATGCTGGTTTAGTGCTGTAAAGACTGATTTGTCCATAAATGTCTCATTTAATATGGATGCCATCAGTAATAAATACAATTTTTCTTCACTGTTTGCTGGCTAACAGTTATGATTAGGCTAAATATTTTAACTGTAATCACAGCTGTAATAGCTAATTCCCCCGCGTTGGATTGACATGACCACAAATATCTGAATACAAATTACCTCAATTTTAAGGAAACATCTCATTTGGCTGAAACATGTGTTGTATATGTTGAGGAATGGCAACATGTCATTTCTGCCAAGCTGATTCTGAGAGCTGCTAAAAACAACAGTGCTTACAGTCAGCACTGACCACACATGTGCTGAGGATTTTGGATGTCACTAAACAAATCTGGTGCGGATGATGTTTTGTTTTGCTCTCACTGTGATTATTTTCAGTCTTTTGCCTTCCTCCATTGGAGAGCTGTGACACAGACAGACCATGTATTCATTGCCAGTCAAACAATCACTTGACAAGGTGTCCATAAAACACATTTCACTGTGTCCTAACACATTACTGTGATGGAGTGCCTGCAGGAGAACAACAGCTGTTGGAATACTAGGTTATCATTTCTTATTTTCAAAAAAATATGGCAGGTGTCATTTATAATCTGTTGACACGTTGCAGCTGGTTCTGTGCAGGAATTCCTTCCACATGGAGGAGAATTACAAATTTTCTTCCATCATCTACCGGGGTGAATAAACTACCAGGAAATATAATGTACGACTCCAATTTACCCAATGCTCATGACAGATGTCACTCCTTGCAAATTAGAGTGAATGTGAAGAGGCTTTCTTTCTTTTTTGACCATTCTTTAGCAAGTGTTGGGACGTTAACT
Organism: Monopterus albus; assembly: GCF_001952655.1. NCBI lineage: Eukaryota > Metazoa > Chordata > Actinopteri > Synbranchiformes > Synbranchidae > Monopterus > Monopterus albus. The sequence goes on along the minus strand of NW_018127891.1, from coordinate 1,761,418 downwards.
TGGCAAAGTGTGTGATCTGTAATCTGGATGAATAGCTGTGTCATACATCAAAACTCTTGGCTGGAGTCCTAGGTTCAAAACGGTTTGAAAAATCAATAGAAAGAGTGAGGTGCCTTCGTACAGCTATCCTGAGTAAAAGAATGTCCCTGGCACTCAAAGGAACACTTGCTTTTAGTAATGCTACTAGTGAATGATTGATTTCAGGGCTCACCATTACAGTATGTTCAACAAATGTATCTATTTGTCAAGCAGTATTTTTTATGGAAAGCTGAGGCATACTTGACCGCTCTACACAGACAACTTGATCAATTGGTGTACAGGCTTTCCACTCAACAAAAAATTGGAAGCAAATATAAGCAACTATCAAACCTGCAGCGCCCAACCAGCACTTTGTCAAAGGGACATCAGTAGAGAAATTGAGTACTCATGAAACAATGGAATGGAAGGGGAGAGCATCTATTTGCAATAATAAAGTGCAAATACAAGCAGCCGGTCCTTAATGGAACTCCTCACTGTATCACTCATTGCTGGGCCCCCCCAAGGCTTAGCAAGATTGAACACACCATATGTTTATCTGGAGCTTTTCCCCTTCTAAGTGGCACTGACGGCATGGTTTTGGCACTACCCTTGTCCTTCCCATAATGCATCAATCCAAGCGCTCTTTTAGTCAGTCACTTTCCAGGCACACCACACAAAAAGGGACTGGGGCTCTTATTTAGTTTTAAGATTACTACTACCCATTCATTTTGTAGATCTTTCATAATTTATCTGCTCAGAGGTTTTCTTTGGTTTGCTGTATACGTACAAAACACCACAAACAAAAAACTTGAGATTCCGACTGATCAGTAAAGGTTGGAGGTTGAAACACTGCTTATGTTCAACCCTGTCACATATACAGTGGGTACAGAAAGTATTCAGACCCCCTTAAATTTTTCACTCTTTGTTATATTGCAGCCATATGCTAAAATCATTTAAGTTCATTTTTTCCTCATTAATGTACACACAGCACCCCATATTGACAGAACAACAGAATTTGACATTTTTGCAGATTTATTAAAAAAGAAAAACTGAAATATCACATGGTCATAAGTATTCAGACCCTTTGCTCAGTATTTAGTAGAAGCACCCTTTGGAGCTAATACAGCCATGAGTCTTTTTGGGAATGATGCAACAAGTTTTTCACACCTGCATTTGGGGATCCTCTGCCATTCCTCCTTGCAGATCCTCTCCAGTTCTGTCAGGTTGGATGGTCAACGTTGGTGGACAGCCATTTTCAGGTCTCTCCAGAGATGCTCAATTGGGTTTAAATCAGGGCTCTGGCTGGGCCATTCAAGAACAGTCACGGAGTTGTTGTGAAGCCACTCCGTTATTTTAGCTGTGTGCTTAGGGCCATTGTCTTGTTGGAAGGTGAACCTTCGGCCCAGTCTGAGGTCCTGAGCACTCTGGAGAAGGTTTTCGTCCAGGATATCCCTGTACTTGGCCGCATTCATCCTCCCCTCGATGGCAACCAGTCGTCCTGTCCCTGCAGCTGAAAAACACCCCCATAGCATGATGCTGCCACCACCATGCTTCACTATTGAGACTGTATTGGACAGGTGATGAGCAGTGCCTGGTTTTCTCCACACATACCGCTTAGAATTAAGGCCAAAAAGTTCTATCTTGATCTCATCAGACCAGAGAATCTTATTTCTCACCATCTTGGAGTCCTTCAGGTGTTTTTTAGCAAACTCCATGCAGGCTTTCATGTGTCTTGCACTGAGGAGAGGCTTCCGTCGGGCCACTCTGCCATAAAGCCCCGACTGGAGGAGGGCTGCAGTGATGGTTGACTTTCTACAACTTTCTCCCATCTCCCGACTGCATCTCTGGAGCTCAGCCACAGTCATCTTTGGGTTCTTCTGTACCTCTCTCACCAAGGCTCTTCTCCCCCGATAGCTCAGTTTGGCCGGACGGCCAGCTCCAGGAAGGGTTCTGGTCATCCCAAACGTCTTCCATTTAAGGATTATGGAGGCCACTGTGCTCTTAGGAACCTTAAGTGCAGCAGAAATTTTTTTGTAACCTTGCCCAGATCTGTGCCTTGCCACAGTTCTGTCTCTGAGCTCTTCAGGCAGTTCCTTTGACCTCATGATTCTCATTTGCTCTGACATGCACTGTGAGCTGTAGGGTCTTATATAGACAGGTGTGTGGCTTTCCTAATCACGTCCAATCAGTATAATCAAACACAGCTGGACTCAAATGAAGGTGTAGAACCATCTCAGGGATGATCAGAAGAAATGGACAGCACCTAAGTTAAATATATGAGTGTCACAGCAAAGGGTCTGAATACTTATGACCATGTGATATTTCAGTTTTTCTTTTTTAATAAATCTGCAAAAATGTCAAAAATTCTGTGTTTTTCTGTCAATATGGGGTGCTGTGTGTACATTAATGAGGAAAAAAAATGAACTTAAATGATTTTAGCATATGGCTGCAATATAACAAAGAGTGAAAAATTTAAGGGGGTCTGAATACTTTCCGTACCCACTGTATATTAGTTATAATTCCTTTTATCCTTGCGACATTTTTGTAGTGTTGGAAGTGCTGCTGTATATTTATTTGTAGGGCGGTGGTTTTGGTGGATGGCTGGAACATCAAAACCCACTTATAGGTAGGATTCAAGTAAATGTTTAAATCATTTCTCATGCCCCAGTACACTTTTGAATATTTCAGTATTTAACCAAGACCAGAGATCTTTACCCAACCATAACCAAGTCCAGTGAGTGCCTAAAAATAACCACAAATGTTGCTCCTTCTTTAGTTGTAAAGTTGGATATTGTAGAAAAACAAATTAAATATGTTCTGTTGGTATCGATATTTGGTAGCATTGCAAATACATCAATTAAACTTTCCTTATGTTCATATAAAACATTTCCAAATATATTTTGTTGCAAAGTAGTATACTGTTAAAATGGTACTTTCTAGGAAAAAGAGCCAGTCTCACCTATGTTGTGCTCAATGCATGTAATCTGATCTGATTTTGTGTGTGCGATATCTGTATCTCCTCTAACCTTGTGATGATATTCCCTTGTCCTGCCTCAGCAGCCCTCCCAGTTACCCTGCTGCTGCTGTGGGGCCATTTTTAGCCCCACAATTTCCTTGGCAGTAAGCTCCTGATGAGGTTGGTCAGGGATGAAGACTTCTATTAACTCAAATGTTGTACATGACGGGAACTGCAGACCCATAAAGCAAGGTCTTGTCAGTCTCCCAGGTGAGCTCTAGCATGAAGAGCATAGCCTCCCTTCTCCTCCCACTGGCAGATTTGTCCTAAAAGTTTCAGTTTTATTTAGACTTCCAGGAGACACTGATGAAGATGTAATACTGAAACATTTGTCAGGGGGATATATTCCCAGTGTTTTATGTGATGACCAGACAAATGTTTTAAACAGGGTTATTAGCCTCTCTATTAGTTGCTTTTCAGTGAACTTTACTGTGGAATTATGCACCTGTTAGTTGGGGTTGGAAAAAAAAGGCAGGACAACAGTGTGGCCCTTTAGTTTATGTGGTTAAAAGATTTATATAGACTTTCCCAAAACAATCATGAATTTACTTGGACTTAAAAACAACCATCTTATTTTTTTATTATCATCATCATTATCTTTGCGGGATGCTGGGAATACAATTTGTTTCTACCTTTATACAACTGGACAATTTTCTTCCGAGTTACTTTCTTTAGAAGAAGACCTCGTTTATTTTTAAAGCTGTGAACATCTTGCAGCAAAAATCCACATAAAATTTTGTTTAATCTAAAATCATAAAAAACAGTTCACAGAAAAGTGAAGCAGTCATTATTTTTCTTTGGTCAAGATAAAACCTCTCAATCCTGTTCTCACCTCTACAAGCTCATGAATGTTTGCTAGATACTGCCATCATTGCTTATGTCCTCATTTCCTGAAATGCTCTAGGAGGCACTGACGGTTGTCAATCCAAATGTCAGCTAGGAAAACTGCTTTTTATCTATCATCTGTTTGATGATTTTTCTTTTTCTTTCTTGTCTGCAGAGTGCTGCTGTGCAGCATATCCCACAAAGCTTTTATCCTGTGGTATTTTTTTCCCCCCAATTTCTTGGAGACTTTCCTTAGAAGACTTGGAAAATCATGTTGGCATTTGTAAAAAAGGTTTGGATGAGGTAAAATATTCCATACTACACTGGTCACAGCATAGTAACATGTTTTGCAGACAGCAGAAATATGTTGCTCATGGTCATATAAAAGCATATTTGCATCAGCAGGAGATTACCTTGTAATAAATTGCCTGAGGAGTTGATTTGGAATTAAAATTCAGTATCCAACCGGAAATGAGAAATGTTGATTATCACAATCATCTCAGCTAACATTAATATATACAATATCTGAGCATAATTATCTTAATGAGTCAATAGTTTAAATATGTTATGTAAACTGAAACAGTCATGTTTACACAAAAAGCTGCATATGATCTTGATATTTAGGGTCAAGATGTCAGAATTGTGTGGGATTATTGTATTGGACAGATCTGAATAACGAAGGAGTCCGTCTTTCTTGATTTTAGTGCTGGTTTATTTACAAATATATACATATATATATACATATATATATAAAATTCTCTTAAATGTTCCTCCACATCACTGTTACTTCCAGCTTGGCTCAACGTAAACATGGCAGACTGGATATCCATGTTTATTCCACCCACGCAAAGTACTGAACGAACTCTTATAATTTGGCTGATAACCTCCTCTGTTATGTCAGCAAAATAACATTCCCAGTGAGGTGGGATGTAGTGTAAACAACAGTGATTAAAGCATGTTATCTATCCTGCCTTTTGTCACTTGTATATCTGAGGCTGGGTTAAGAAGACATGCTGTCAGGCAATAAATCTTACTTATTTCCCAAGGTCTATCAATGGTTAGATTTAGAGCGCTGCCTTCCATTGTGTTGCAAGTATTATCTTAGCTGGTCACATCAGTGTTTGGGAATATGTCACTATCATCACTGATTTACACAAAGTGTAAAGCTATATCCAAGTCACAAAACTGCTGAGAAACCAAATGCCTGGTTTAACATGTAATAAACCAAATCATAAGCAATGATTATTGCTGTAATTCATGTAAAGCTGGGCAGACACTGTATTGATCACACTTTATTTTAAATTGAAATGGCTGCTCTCAACTATTTTTACTATCGGGCCAAACATCCATCATTTGGACTTTACTGAAATTGTGCATGCACCAAAACTGAATGAGGGCTGTGTTTACATTCACTGTTCATCTTTGTTAATTTTACTGTATGATATGACCACATTGCTAGGATATACAGTAGCACACAGATCTCTCCTCAAATATGACAATGTAAACTGAAAATCAAACAAAAAATACAGTTAAAAAAACTAGCTGGATAAAAGACAGTTTTCCTAGCCGACACTTGGACTGACAAGTGTTAGTGCCTCTGCAGATCCTAGAGTATTTCAGGAAAAGAAGATACAAGCAATATGAGGGCAAGATCCAGCTCACACTCATGAGCTCATACAAGTGAGAAATGGATTCAGAGGTTTTCACTTCAGCAAAAAAGTAAGGACTGACTCAATCTGTCAAATTGATGAATATTTTGACAAATAATAAAAATGTAATTATAACAAATTTTATGGCACATTTGGAGCCATACTACAAAGGATTCTGCCAATATATGTGGAAAATATTCCACCAGTCTGCTCAGTGGGTTCAATCTGTGGAGGTGTCTCCCTGCACTTTAAAAAGAGCCAGGGTAATGGGCTGTTTAATCTGGCCTCAGAGCCAGGATGAATATTATGATTAAGAATTTGACAGTGCCACTTCCACACCTTAAGAAAGTGATGATTCTTACACATGTTGGTTGTCGCCTTGTGTTAAACGGTTGTTTCATCACTGTCAGAGACACCACCCCCCCCCCTGCCATACTCAGCTGCTGCAGATGAGCCTCATCACAAAAGACTAACATGACAAGAGCAGAAAGCATTCAATGCTGTACATTATTCTATAAAGAATATCAGTCCAGCTATATTTGAGATGCTGTATCATCCTCAACAACAAGTGTCCCCCTGACATCCGGCTCAATTTGGTGCCACAGAAATGCCTCCAACAAGAGAGAGCCCCATTTACTATGTGATCCCATGCTGGAACTGTAACATTTGCTGTTATTCATCACCTGTTTCAAGGGAAACATGCTGCTGTCGGCCATTAAGACCACTGAGGGTTTAGCCATAGCTCAGCAATGAGATGCTGCCATAAAGTACTGGAGTGCAATCATGTGGATTTGAGCAGGTTGTGCACTTAGTAATGGAGTGCCCAAACTTCACTGAATCTCTGAGCTGACCAGCGTTGGATCATGTGGACATCCTGCTGTTGAAGTGCAATATAAATATGGATTACTCTGCTCTTCCTGGGGCAAAATCCATAACTATGACCTGGGAAGCTTTGATCTTGGGCTAACATATGACCAAGGCTAGGTTTGTTTGCTGAAGGTAAACAAGGTAATCTATAAAGAAACATAACCTTTATGGATTAAACAAATACACTTTTGTGGAGGTTCAGTTGAGGGGAGGAGCGTTTGTGGATGTTCAACACAGCATTTTGAAGATGTCCTGGTTATTTGGTGTACAAAAGCACATTTTATTTCACTTTTACCTAATTCTCGAGGAATTCTTGGGCCTAAACATGCATGCAGTAATTTCCCTGGCAAGTGTTAAGCTAAAAGTCTTACACAGACTTTAACAGACAAATAAAAACAAAAATAAAGATCTTATTGTGTAAAATGCAAGTAATACTGCTGACTAGGGGTTACTGATAATTCAGATTTAGTGGAACTATACAGTCATATCAAAGTCAAGTTTACCTTTTTTTTTTTTTATTCGGCTGTCAGAATAAATGATTGACATGTGTGACCGGTGGACTTCTGCGTTGTGTTGTGGCTGGGACGTGTGTGGTGGCTGAAGGACCCACGAAACACCAGGACTGTTTTTTTTTCTATTGCTGTACCAACTGGAGGTCACACTAAAATTTCGTTGTACGTGTTACAATGACAAAGGATTATCTTATACATCTCAAATTTCAGCACTATGTTTGCTGACACTGCAGCTTTAATAAGACTGTTTGGCTATCCAAATTCAGTGAAGGGGATAGTAAACACCCGGGCCACGAAGGTTAGCTGAGTTGTAAGTGTAAACAAGACCCTTTTTGTTCAGCAGACTGAACTCCCAGTGAACGCTGACATGATGATGGAGGGAGTCCGGATGAGACCTTGTCACCAGGCCACGGCGCCATCTCCTAGAGCAACGCTACAGCGGATGAGGGTGCCACAGCTCTGACCATTAACATAGAAAAAAATGAGAGAGAGGAAAGCTGAGGACTGTAAAACAGGGTTAGCGGGGACTCCCTGTGTCTAGTCCCACATCAAAAAATGGAAGACAAACAAGCCTGGCTTTTAGAGAGAGCACACTCACAGAGCAAGCAGTGAATGGAGCTCTGTCAATTTGCCAAAGTAGCTTGGGTGATTAACATTTGAACTGTGGCACATCAAGAGCCCCCCTGTGGATGAACGGTCATTCTATCAGCCTCATTAGGGAAAACCTTTTCAAGGATGCCAAACACAAATTGCCCAGGCCCAACTGTCAAGCATGAGTAGAAAATGACAATGGTGACCAAAAGTCAACATTTGTGTCTTGTAGATTGCTCAAATCCTCCAGTAAACACTATTCAGAGCCAAGATAAGCAACAAGCTTCTTACACTGATATCAGAATCAAAACCTGCGTAAATTGCTCGACTGTGGTCACCTCCTCAGAGTAAACTACATTATGAGATGAGCAGCTTAGCCAGTCAGCTACTACTGTATGAACCTTATATTTTAAGAAAGTGTAATCACTTGAACAAACATGCTTTTAAAAGCATCTATTTTTGCTCATGTCATTTTCCATTGACAAATAATTGCTGGTATAAAACTCTGGAACAACTGTGTTTCAGTGTGAATTTGCAACATGGTTCCAGCTAATGATTTAAAAAAAACAGCAAGTCCAAATGTGTCGACTGACATTTGTTCAGACCCTGCCATTACTGTACTTGATCCCTTATCTTTGGCTTTCCAGCCATCTGTGGACCCCTCATGAACAACTTGTAGATGTCACCCACACATGTGCACAAACAATGGCCAAGCAAAAGCAGCATCTACATAAGCAGCCACATTTACGCTACAGTTCTAACACTTCCAAATTAAAGAAATAAAAAAATACAAAAAGTTTTTTTTTAATCATTCTTTTGAAGACTACTTGTGCAAACATGCTCACAGATATTGCTTTTTAGGATATGCAGGATATTTTTTCATGTAATATAGTTAATAAAAAGTGTAGTAATGTTGATAGTGTAATAGAACTGTTTTTCTGTTATTCCTACTGCATTGTAAGGGGGCAGAAAATCCACACTTTATTTGCTTTGCTCTATTCAATTGTGGAACTAAATTAACTCCTTAACTCAGACTGAATTTATTACTCGTAGCATTTGTTATTTTTAAAATATTCTGAGGCATAATACATGAACACTAAAGGTGTTTGATAAATGGTATGAGTATGCAACTACTATTACACTGCCTACATTCATGTGCAGCTGTTTGCTGAAATTGATAACTTATATGTAAAAAAGAACAGTGTATAGCATAACTGGATTGGTTTGGTTTTGTTTTTTAAGCCTGGAAGAGATCACGTGCTAGCATCAATTAATTTGTAGGGGTATTGAGTTTTACAAAATAACAGCACTACAGCACAGCAGTTCTCTCATTTTTAGCAGTATATTGCTGCTATTAGAAATTGGATTTGGAAGAGAAACAGAGTTCTAAGTGGGACCACAGTCACTTTGGCACAGAAAGTGTTCACAGTTAGTGATTGCTCTCATTGTTTTTTTCCCCCCCTTCTTTTCCCTCTTCAGTTAAAAATCAGCATGATCTTGTTTGACAGACATGTTTACCCAAGCTCTGGATGGAATTCATTACCCATAATTAAGCGTTTACTTGATCAGGAGGGTTAAAAAAAAGGATTATGTGAAGTCAGATTAAAGGGAGCTGAGTGAAACCAATGAACAGATTATCAAGCGCTGCCAGGCAAGCAGGCTGCCTTTGGAGTTGGGCCCTGATCGCTATCTCGTTAGTTCTTTATTCGTCAAGCGCAGGCTAATGCCTAAAACAAGCTTGGCTTTATCCAAATTCTACTGCAGGAGCATAACTCTAGAGATATTTTATTGATGTACAGTGGAGTGGATGCACTGACTCAGAGATGAGGTCAGACTCAAGAAGCCAGTGAAACAATCGTGAGAGTTTTGGAAATGAGATGTA
>NW_018127891.1:1741172-1752014 GCF_001952655.1 Monopterus albus | reverse complement strand
ATTATAAAATACCTGTATTCCTTGATGTTGAATTCTGCTGTTAGTCAATGTAACTAAGAACTACAGTAAGAACAATGAATTTTAAAGCAGCATTAATTATTTGCTTGGCCAACAGATCACACTGGTAGAACCTGTGAACACACTGGGTGTGTCTATATATTTAAATGCTGATGGCTACACATGTACAAGGTGTCTACTTAGCAAACAGAGCAACATTAGCATTTGGAGTCTTGTTTGTGAATTTAAGTAAATGCTCACTCTCCTTTTATATGTGGATTGGTCTCCACCGGCTATCTGGTATTTTAGCTAGTAAATCCTTCACTACTTTCTCTAGTTTATGGCGAGTGTTGTACCCCGTACTTTTTACCATACCGACTCAGAGACAAGGCAGTCCAAGTAACTACAAAACAGTGTTGATTTATTCCATGAACACAGGTAAAAATTAACATTACACGCTCAGGCATCTTGCACCTCCAAACTGCTCGCAGGCAGATGTAAGATGAAAGCCCCTGAACCCACCAGGCCTATACATTATATCCCCTCGGTTGGGCTAGCCCCATACTACACAGAAACGTCAACCGAGACGTCTCTGTTGCCAGCTTTGCAGCTGGCCATAGCAGTAGTCAAAACATGAATTAAATCTGTGTGTGTGTGTGTGTGTGTGTGTCTGTTGATTAAGTGGTGTGTAGCTAAAAACATTCTCACGACCTCTAGTAACATGTCGTGATATTAAACATAAGAACATATTATGGCTAAGGCTACAGTTATACATGTCGTAATAATAATATTAAATATCCTGTCTGCTGACAGTCATCAACTTTTCTCTCTAGTTATCCTTGACCAGATGTACCCTGTAGAAACTCATAAGCATGCCTAAGCATTTAACAGTATAACTAGACATCCTATCTCCACTAAACATTTCTAATACATAAAGTATCTGACTAAAAATACCTAACACTAGTTACTGCGTAATAGTCTGCTTTGGTTCCAGTGATTGATATGAGCAGTGAGACTGAACCAAAACAACAAACTGCAGGCCACAAAGGCTAGGGCAGAGGCACACCAAGCCTACATCAAAAGTACTAGCAGCGACATCATGTCACGTCATCTTTGCCAGAGCCAAAATGTGGCATTTGACGACACCACACAGACACTGGTTAACTAGAATGTACATTCTGAGCCTGTGTGAGAGAAAAAACTCTCTTATACCAGCAGGTGGTGGAAGCCTGTATTCATCATTCAAAAATGGAAAGAGGAAGACCTAGGCCTGTGGATATACAAACTGTAAACAAAGCAGCTCTTGCTCACACAGAGGGTTTATAGCTGCTTCTAATCGAGAATATGCCTGATAAGAAGATACAAATGGCACTGGCATTGTCAGCCCTTGGTTGTGGAAGAATCTCGATCAAGGAGGCAAAAAATAAAGAGAAACTGTGCTAAATGGGTGAAATCAGGGATACTACAGTGAGAGGCTTAAAGGGCTTTCCCAGACCTTTCTCTTCTTGTACACTGATTCACTAACCTGAACAGCCAATCAGACTGTTCTCTCTTACCGACAGGGTCTGCTGCCTATTCCGCATGCTGAGTTGGCTGAAAAGCTGCCGACAGTGTCTGACTAGTGCCAATGTTGCAGGGGACACAGCAAAAACAAGTGTGACAGACGGGCCAACAGTGGCCAATGGCCAACCATCAGCTTGGTGTGTCACAAGCTTTAAAGACAATAAAAACCAAGTAGAGCTGAAGGGACCCATAGCTCAAGGTGATTGATTGGTGGGTTCATCACTACGAGAAAAAAAAACATTTTAATATACAGTGTTTGCATTTATTCAGCAATTTTCATTCATTCAAGTGTCCTGCACCAATGGTATATAAAAAAAAACAAGCATATGGTATACACATAAAAGATGTTAATTTAACAACGCAGGTCTTAAACTCTGAGTGCCAACACTATTACTGACAAAACATTTCTTTTGTTATATGAGTAAAACTCTTTTAAAGTATGACTACACTGTCTCTTGTATTAAAGGCTTCTGTTTCCTTTCTTGGTTTTTTGCCAAATAGATATAGCATAACAGCAAACAGATGAGTAGTCCCTCTCATATCAACTGTGCACATCCCATCCTGCCAAAAAGACACAGACATGCTTCTCCACGTGAGTCTATGTGCAGTGAATAATATTAAAATGTGATTTAGGCCTAACATTACTGACCCGTTGATATGAGGGCCCCAAAGTAGAGCCTGTCAGAGTGCTGCTGTAATGCGAAGAGGAACCTGTAATGAGGACTGCGAGAAATGCTAAGCGCTTCGAAACTGAAGCATGCAGTACCTGCTACTGGCTTGGACACACAGCAGCCTGGAAAGCCAGGTTTAAGGATTAGTGCCTTTTCAAAGTGGAAAAAAAAATGGATTTAAAGCTTAAAGTTTTTTCAATTAGGTCACAAAATATTCTGCAATTACAGGGCTTAACTTTATAACTAATTCATCTGTGCTTCTCTTTTGTATCAAGGATCATTTAATAGAGTCAGGCTGTGTTTTCAAATTAGTAAATATTAAAATATGGCATAAAACTGCTCAAGTGACTAACAAAATTAGCATAATTAGAGTTAATTATAAAAGTGTTATCTTGAGCCTGTTGGTGGAACAGTAATGATGTCTGATAATTCTGATTCTGGTGACTAAAGAGGATATCAGGCTATGTCCCCATACATATAAAAGTTAGAGAGGACAGTGTAAGTACAGTCAGTGTATCCCCTCTGGTCCCATATACAGCAACACTTGCATATTTTAAATCAGTCCCATGACAATAGCGATTCTGAAAGAGGTTCACCTGTTGCATCATACAATAATTGTTTTTCCATACCTGAGATCTGAATGCAAAGACTAGTGGGTTAGAATGATATCAATCCTTAACAGATGTTTGAAGGGGTTTGAGTCTGAGCTTTGGCTGGGCCACTCAATGACAGTCAGATTTGTCCTGAAGACACTGCAGCATTATCTTTGCTCAATGCTTTTGGTTATTGTTTTTCTGAAAGCTAAACCGTCACCCCCGTCTCAGGTCGACTACACTCTGGAGTGGGTTTTCTTCAAGGACCTTTCTGTACTTGGAATTTGGAGTGCCACAGTGAAGGGTCTGAACAGTAAATCAGGCATTTTCATTTTTAATTTTGTGATGGGTTAGTGGGTGTAGACTGGTTGAGTTTTATAAATTTAAAATTACATCTACAACACAAAGTGTGTAGATGGTGAAGGGATCTGAATTCTTTTTGTATCTGTGCATCTCTGTTGATGCTAGGGAAATGAACCAATGAACTGTCCAATGACCAAGTTGCCATGGCAGAGAGCTCCTTGAAAGCTAACGTTTACATGGACCATTGACTTTGTCCCCAAAGGGGAGCTGTGAATCTGGCCTGTCTGCTGCTTCATTTATACTGCTTAATTGTTGGTTCTGAATTAAAACGGAACATTTACGTTCTTTGGACCCAACTCTGAACAATATCATGAACACATTTTGTTTCTATCCATCTCCTACAGTACTGCCACCCCTGCAGACATGTTCACTTGTGTACAATCAAATGTTTAAAGCAAGCATCCACATACAAATACTGCACATATACACACACACCCAAATAAGCAAACTACATGAGGGTATAACAACTTTCACTGTATGTGGCAAGAAAATCAACTTGTACTTGAATATCTGCACATCTGGTCAAAGCCCTTTGGTTATTTACAAAGTGGTATAAATCAAAATACAAACTGGATGCGTTTGCCATGGCTTTTCTCTTTTGCAGATTTTTTTTTCCAGAAGATCCTGGTGCTGATGCAGCTTTTCTTGAGACAAAAAGCCCTGGAGAATTGCACATGTCTCAGCAAATATGAGCAATCTACATCAGGGGTAATGAAGTGACTGCAATAGGAGTACAGACAGCCATGTGGTGTTTTTATAATGCATTTCTTCCTGCAGTTCTGATTTCAGTGCAATGATGATCATGCTTTTCATTACTTTATAACATTAAGTTTTTAGCTCTTCAACAGATGTTTCCACATTGACAGACACCAAAGCACTGCATATTCACTGTGATATAATTTAAGCAGCTCTATGAGTTGCCAGTGTGTAACAGACTATGAAGATGAGATCATGACAGAATGCTGCAGGATGAACCACAGTATCTTTATTAGGCATGTGACAAGTGTCATTTTTACTAGCAGAGGAGAAGTGACAGATGTAAACCAGCTCTCTAAAAACAAACAGAGCATTAGGTTTTCCAATAAACTAGTATTTGCAATGACCACAAGATTGACATCCTATTCGTTGAGCATATAAAAGTGTCAGTTCCATTTTGCTTGCCGCACAGAAAAGGACCAGTTCCACCTCACTAAAGGTAAATTTTAAAAATGCATCTCTTGCTGCTTTTTCTCAGCTAAGCTGTCAATGCCGGAACGCAAAAAGAAAAAAAGAAAATTCAATTTTAGCATTGCCAGGTTGGTAAAAGGAACTTTTTCTTTCAGGAGGTAAATGTACCAAATTTCAAATAGGGTACCACACTGCTACAGTCAGCGAAGTCAGATTATGCAGCATTAAATCTGCATTGCTTTAGGGATACATGTCATATTGGATTAGGTGGCAAAAGAAATGCATGGCTCTAGGTTTTCCAGTCTTTGCAAACATTTCATGCATTCTTTGTATGTGGAGCTGCAGCAGATGCAGTATAGGGTAGAACTCAGGAGAGCATGCTGCCCTTCCAGTTACCCCTGAGGCCAGCAGGCTGTCACTATCACTCCATAACAAACAATTCTCCAGTTTGTGTGCATGTATCTGAGTATCTGCAAGCCATCAGCATTCCATACTGTATGGAGTGAAGTGGTGAACTTGTATGAATATAGACAGCGCTTGAAAATTTTTACTAAAAAGGCAAAAGTAATTAGTTACATTTCTTATTAAATTCCTTCACTGCACACTGCTCAGTCCTGCACCTTTAAACCAGTGGTGGAATGTAAGACTCGATAAAAATACTGATTTTCCACTAACTGCTGATGCAGAGACACAAAAGAGTAACATAATATTATTGGATTCATGGTAACACCGCAAACCCCTAAACTGATAAAGTAATCAAGTGTTTCTGGGATTATAGTTACTGGGATTAGTAACCATAATGTCTTGTGTGTGCATGTCAAATGAATGATTCAGTAAAGATGTCATCAAGATATGGAAGCTTCTCATGATGAGGAATGTTCTCCAGTTTCCATGGCTACCAAGAGATACCGTCGCAGAGGAGGGTTGTCAGTCTCAATTACAAAATGGCTGATTAGTATCAAGGTACTTTTACAGGAGGAAGTACTAGAGCCTTTCATATCTGCAGGCAGCTGTGTGACTGAGGGGCAATCAAGGCATAATTGCCATCATTTCAGATGAACTCTGTTTTTTTTTACAAATTAGCTAAAAATTACTAAAAGGTCAGAAATTCTCATATTTTTAAGTAGAACTAAAACTTTGGCACACTTTTTTTCTTCAATCTTAAAGGTTTCTAATCTTAACATTTCTCTATCCACAATTACATCATCTCAAATTTTATCTGCAACTGTGTATATTACAAACTTAAAGTATCAGTGAATTGAAAAATGACATTCCTGCACACTGAATCTCATGGGATTTCAGAGCTAATGAGAAAGATGGGAACAGGAGAAAAATGCCTTTTTTTTTTTTAAAGCGCAACATGCAACCAAAGACAAGGATCTATTTATCTATGTCACCTTGTCCAAGTCAGGCAAAGGACACAATCAGGCTAACAACAAAATTTAGTCTTGATCAAATTTCTTCTGGCTTGGTGTTTAATGATACCGCAAAGGTTGGAGCCAAAAACGCACATTTATCAAATGTTTACAGTGCAGTTTAAGTTAAATTAGCTTTGAAATCACAAACCACTAATGCTTACAGGTTTGTACTCCTTTAGGCCCCCTCCACAGTTACCCCTCACAGCACCATTATCACTGAAGAAGAATATGTTGATGTTTAACCCTAAGGTCTGCATGTCCAGTGTCTTGGTCAAGGACGATTCCAGTGCAACAACTTCACTACCTGGGATTGGATCAAATCCTGATATAGCTTCTCACTGTGCCCAAGGCCACTCTAGCACCCAGCCAGACTTCACAGCCACAGAGTTCTCAGCCCCAGTGGGAGTTCATGTTCAGTGTCAGGTGAAGTTATCCAGGCCCTGGAAAAAGAACACCATTGTTTGTGAAAGGCCTGGTCATTGTCATACCTCATCTCTTGCCGCAAGGAGAGATGGGACAGAAAGGCATCTAAAATGATCTGATTCCCTGTTAGTGGAGGTAACTGCACAGGGAAATGTGGTTCACTTATATAGTGCAGCTACAAGCATTTTGGAAATGTTTCATGGGTTGCACAACTACATTTGTCACTTGGTAAACTGCACATTGTACAGAGATCCTTCTGAAAAAGAAATTCATAAACTATAGGGAAAGCAGCTCAACGCTTACAAACCACACACAGGAATAGCTCACTTTTCTAAATCTTACCTCCAGTGAGAACTATTTCTTTAAGTTTATAAGGTATAAAACACTCTAGATGAGAGCCAAGGCAATGCAAAATTCTCCTTGAAGCATGAGTGAATATGATAGCTGTCACTGTTTTTGCACTTGTCTTATCAGCCGCATGTCCCTCAGATGATATGTGGTTATTGTCATGTTGCTGCAGTCACTCCTGCAGAGAAAGGTTAAAATGACCTAACTATACAAGTACTTGACTCTCACATGACCCTGTCACAGGAAGCCTCCAGAACAATACTGCACATCTATGATTGATCCAAAAATAATCAAGGACAGGAAAAAGCTTGCTTTTTTGCTAAGAGCGAGTGATTTGAAAGAAATGAAAATGAGGGGCAGCAGTGAGATAACTCACAAATTGAATAATGATAAAATTGAATGTTTTATTCAGTGGTTTATGAATTTGCAAAGTCACCTTGCTTTTGAGAGTAACAGCAATTCATGTGGCTCTATCAAATTCATGACTCAGGCACTTCAGCAGAAGAGATCCACATCTGTACTGTGTCTCTAGGCCTTATAGAAGTTCCAGATGCCAATATACTATCCAACACTGCCTTGTCCGCTCTGCTGCAGTATCACTTCCTGGTCTGCACTCCTCTCCCCCCTTGGACTGACCATACTGCTTCAGACTAGTCAAATTTGTAGTCTCCCTACCAATCTTCAGTCATAGGCTCAACATTATATTACCTCGCTTTCATTCACTGTAATTACAGCTCTCAGTCAAAATACACTGATCTCTCTTCAGCTATTACTCTATTTGTATTTCACTTATGTGTTGCTCATATGGGTGTTCTCTGCTCTAACAGAAAATATTAAGGGCATTTAACTACAGTAACCTCCCTTATTTTAGTACAAACTAATTTGTAATGAAGTGTTCATATGATACAATATTATAACACATACAAAAACAGAAAGGTATGTCAGTACAATATGCCACTCGGTTTTTTGCTAAAAAAAGTCCTACTTGGTCACACCTAAAACCAAGCCAAAGGAATAGTTTTGTATACAGTATCCATCAGTCAGACACCTGCCTTCTAGAAACAATCAGGATTTAAGCAGGTAACTTCTAAAATACCACAAAACGTCTCTAAATATCGGCTATAGCAAAGTCAACACATATGACTAATGGATAGCCAGTATATTTAAGCTTAGTCTTACAAATTCAGATTTAAAAACTATAGCCAAATATTTTTTACAGGCAAGTTGACAATACCTGGAATATTCCTGAGATCCAAACTACCCAATCCCATTTAGGCTTTTCGTAAGGAATATTTTTATTATAAACAAATTTTAGAGTTTGTTCCTTTCATGGCCAAAAACTATTTCTAGTTTCAGTAGTTAACCACAGAAAAAATGGCAAAAAAGAAATTTACAGTAAAAATGATCATAGCTCAAATACCAACAAGCTACTGAAAAATGTAGTTGAACTACTAGTTTAATTACATGTAGTTCACTACTGATAGTTATTAGTCAGGATGATTAAGCAAATTATTTACAGTATACTGTATCTGCTGACTCTTGACCCTATGAACTGAGAAAGTCTGAGTCTCAGTCTGAATAAACCCCGAGGAAGTTATTTTAAAAGAACCGTTTCACTGAATCAATTTTTGCCTTTGTTTTTCCACTGTTTCAGGTTGATGTAGACTTTTAGTATACCCTGTGGTCCTTCAGTGCCAGTTTTATGTTCACTGTGTTTTTAGCTAATCTAGCTTAGGTGTAAAACTCACTAATGGCACAAATAAAAAAATTACAGCCAAATGGTTGATTTTTCTGCCCCTGCACCAACAAAGAGGGTTGAGCTTTCACAGTTGCATGCCTTATGGTGCTTACAGCAGGAAAGTGATGATGTATGAGTCAGCAAGTAAGGACTTGCAAGGTAATTAACAAATGATGTTTTGGCTAACAAAGCATGGCCTTTATGAGGACGCATTACTTTCATGGAGCCCCCACAGCTAGGCTGCTCACAAGGATGCCGCTTAAAGGTTAGATGAATGGGATATGGCTTGGATGAAGCAGGTGGACTCACCAATACCACTGCCTAGATCCCACCCGACTCAAAAAAAAACTAACATGTATGTGACTGCACATGCACACGGTCACAAATGCGGACATGCACAGACCGATGCACATACACGTTGTCCTCAAAGGAGTGTGTGTACAGCTGCAAGGTGAAACATGGCAAAGAAAAGACCAATTATCCTCCAGACAGATGAGTTGGGATGCGGGAAGCCAGATCATTTTTCCTGCCAGGGTTTGAAACCCTGCTGCTGTTGGCTGACAACTGGTCTCCTTCTCTCCATGTCTTTGCTTACAGTACTGTCCACTTTAAAGGAACACTCACTATTGTTTGAATGTTGGGGTTAAAATGTCGGCTGCTATGTGCTCTTGTGAGACGCAAGATTATAGTTATACTGAAAGCAACATATTGCAGGATGTTGGTAAAATAAATAATAATAATAATAATAATGTACTATTAATGCTACCTAGTATAAGGGTGATTTTTATTTTAACCCAGAGGAAGGTAACTGCCTCACAAGTAGAAAAAAGCTACTCCACTTGTAAATAAAAAGAAAAAACATTATTCTGGCATTATTTTCAATATATTCCTATATAGTCACTCAGAGAATTTTCAAAGACCTCAGCAGATATATTCCAATTTGTGCCAGAAACCAACCACATTCTTTCTGAATAATTCTTACACAATGACTACACTGATAGCAGGGCTTGTCATAAGAAGCCAATATCAAAATGCATGATAAACATACTGTTTAATGAATTAGCAGTCAAAAGAAGAAAGAGCATCCCCGGTGACATTCCACTGGCAAAAAAAGGGGCTATAGAAAACAACTGATAGCCACTACTAGAGCAGATTGTTTAAAAATGAACCAATTATATTAGAGCAAATTTTGCTGTTATACCAGTACTTTTGTAGGGTACCTTTCACCCTCACACTCCATTTATGCTGCTCTGGCTTTGATATGTTCTGATACTGCAAGTGTGTTGTAATAACACGGATGGACCGCTATATCGACCGCATTACTGCAGAAGCTGCGCCGATCCACCTGTCAATCTCCCGTTCCATCCTTCCCTCAGTCGTGAACAAAACCCCGAGATACTTAAACTCCTCCACTTGAGGCAGGAACTCTCCACCAACCTGAAGGGAACAAGCCACCCTTTTCTGACTGAGAACCATGGTCTTGGACTTGGAGGTGGTGATTCTCATCCCAGCCGCTTCACACTCTGCTGGAAACCTCCCCCAGTGCACGCTGGAGGTCCTGATTTGATGGAGCCAACAGGACAACGTCATCTGCAAAAAGCAGAGACGAGATCCTGCGGCCCCAAACCAGTTCCCCTCTGGCCCCTGGCTGCACCTAGAAATTCTGTCCATAAAAATAATGAACAGAACCGGAGACAAAAGGCAGCCCTGCCAGAGTCCAACATGCACTGGAAACAAGTCTGACTTACTGCCGGCAATGCGAACCAAGCTCCTGCTCCGGTTGTACAGGGACTGGACAGCCCTTAGCAAAGGGCCCCGGACCCCGTACTCCCGGAGCACCCCACACAGGTTGCCGCAAGGGACACAGTCGAATGCATTCTCCAGATCCACGAAACACATGTGGACTGGTTGGGAAAACTCCCATGAACCTTTAACCACCCTGAAGAGGGTATAGAGCTGGTCCAGTGTTCCGCGGCCAGGACAAAAACTGCATTGTTACTCCTGAATCCGAGGTTCAACTATCGGTCGGAGTCTCCTCTCCAGTACCCTGGCATAGACTATCCCAGGGAGGCTGAGGAGTGTGATCCCCCTATAGTTGGAACACACTCTCCGATCCCCCTCCTTGAAAAGAGGGACCACCACCCTGGTCTGCCAGTCCAGAGGCACTGTCCCCAATCGCCATGCGACGTTGCAGAGGCATGTCAGCCAAGACAGCCCCACAACATCCAGAGACTTAAGGTACTCAGGGCGGATCTCATCCACCCCCAGTGCCTTGCCACCAAAAAGCTTCTTAACTACCTCAGTGACTTCAGCTTGGGTGATGGATGAGTCCACCTCCGAGCCCCCAGCCTCTGCTTCCTCATTGGAAGACATGACGCTGGGGTTGAGGAGATCCTCGAAGTATTCCTTCCACCGTCCGACAATGTCCCCAGTTGAGGTCAACAGCTGCCCACTTCCACTGTAAACAGTTTTGGCAGGGCACTGCTTCCCCCTCCTGAGGCGCCGGATGGTTTGCCAGAATCTCTTCGAGGCCGACCGATAGTCCTTCTCCATGGCCTCAC
>NW_018127891.1:1740777-1741117 GCF_001952655.1 Monopterus albus | reverse complement strand
AGTTTTTGCCTCCACAACCACCTGGGCTGCAGTCCGCTTGGCCTGCCAGTACACGTCAGCTGCCTCTGGTGTCCCACGAGCCAACCAGGCTCAAAAGGACGCCTTCAGCTTGACAGCATCCCTTACTTCCGGTGTCCACCACCGGGTGCAAGGATTGCCGCTGCGACAGGCCACGGAGACCTTATGGCCACAGCACCGAACGGCAATGGAGGCGGAGAATATGGTCCACTCGGACTCAATGTCTCCAACCTCCCCCGGGATCTGGTAGAAGCTCTGCCGGAGGCGGGAGTTGAAGATCTCTCTGACAGGGGATTCTGCTAAACGTTCCCAACAGACCCTC
>NW_018127891.1:1739110-1740626 GCF_001952655.1 Monopterus albus | reverse complement strand
ACCGGCGCCTTACGGATCCTCCTGCAGGTGGTGGGCCCACGGGAGGACGTCCCCACATCGCTCGTTCGGGCTAAGCCTCGTGAGGGGAGGCCCGGCCACCAGGCGCTCGCATTCGAGCCCTGACCCTGGGCCTGGCTCCAGGGTGGAGCCCCGGCTGCGCCATGCCGGGCGACGTCACGGTCCTTGGTTTAATTCTGTTCATAAAGGGCTTTTGAACCACTCTTACTCTGACCCGTCACCCAGGACCTGTTTGCCTTGGGAGACCCTACCAGGGACATATAACCCCCGACAACAAAGCTCCTAGGATCACTCGGGTACTCAAACCGTTCCACCACAAAAAGGTGGTGGTTCAAGGAGGGGTATATAATGTTATATCATGATATTGTTCAGTTATGTGGATTGTGCCCTAAATCAAATTTCTGTATGATTAAATAGGCCTATATGTCAAGATTTATGTAGCCTTAACTTGGAGTTTTCTACTTTAACTTGAGCTAGTGAGACATCTGAAAACTATTCCAAAAGACATTTGTCTTGACGTTTTGCAGGGAATGTGTAAATGATCTGAATTGTGCTTTCTTATTTCAACTGCTCACTGATTAGTTCAGATGCACCTTTGTGGATTGCTGATTAGGTCATTGATTATGGATTTGTGCCAGGTGTGAGATTGTTTAAATAAGGCTGTTTTCACACTTGCCTTGAGGAAGACTGTGTGCCAAAAGTGTTGGTTATATTACTACAGAAGCTTAAACATTAATGCCAACTAACTTCTTGTCCAGCCAGATCAGACTTCTTGTCCAGTCCAGCAGAGTACGACTAAACCACAGCACGGTGTTGCCCACATAAAGTATTTGAATCTGCCTACTTGTTAAGCCATACAGCTGCTGGTGAAGCCTAAAAAGTAACCAGTTAATTACTTATTTTAGAGTCCAGTTTAAATGGGAAAGTTAATAGCTGACAATGGAAAGAATAGTGTGACAAAAGGCTCTTAACGTGACTTCCATCTTACTGACATTTTTAGCACTCGGGGAAATTTTCATGGCCTTCATCTGCAGATAGAAGGGCAATGCAGAGTCTTGTTAAGCCTCAGTTTGGTCAGCATACACAGAACATAGGAAAAGGCCTCATCTTATTAAAAATGACCTAGTAAAGAAAGCTAATGTTGACAGCCATAGTATTCATTTGCATGAACTTTTGCCACATGGTGCCCACCAAGGCGAACGTGTTTGCACGCTCCACTCTTGAATGCCGGTTTTTTTCTTAAATTTTCTTCCTTTTTGTGTGTTTTTTGCTTTTTCTGCAGTGCACACGTCATGCACTGCTTACACACAACAGACAGGCATTGCTGGACATCGCCAACTCACAAAGCCATTGGGAATTTACTGGTTTCATGCCACCGGAGCTACAACTCATTGTTCGCTCCGGCGACAATAACAACAATGGTGAGGAAAGTCACCATCGCCCGCGGGGAGCCTCCGGAGCACCACGCACAAGCGAGCAGGCTGAAATCAGGAGAGCA
>NW_018127891.1:1735634-1737791 GCF_001952655.1 Monopterus albus | reverse complement strand
CACCTTCTACACCCGCTTTGAGACCTCCAGCCACAGCACAGAGAGGAGGCAAACACACACACACAGACCACCCAGCCCCCCCAACTCCCCTCCACTAACTGTCTCACCAGGCCAAGTACGCACAGTCCTGAGGAAGATCAACCCCCATAAAGCGGCAGGACCGGACAACATCCCTGGGAGGGCTCTCAGAGCATGTGCCAGCGAGCTGGCTGATGTTCTCACCACCATCTTCAACCTCTCCCTCAGCCAGAGCATCGTCCCCACCTGCTTTAAGACCACAACCATTGTTCTCCTTCCCAAGAAGAGCCCGGTCACCTGCCTGAACGACTACAGGCCAGTGGCACTCACCCCAATTATGATGAAGTGTTTTGAGAGAGTGGTGCTGGCCCGCATTCAGAGCAGTTTTAATTTTAGTCTAGTCATTGTGTGAAGCTGTCCTTTTAGTTTTTATTAGTTTTAGTCACGTTCATACTCTTTTTGGTCAAGTTTTAGTCAACTAAAAGTCTGAGCATTTTAGTCTTATTTTAGTCAGAATTATCCATGACTATTTTCATCTAGCTTTAGTTGACGAAAACTGATGACATTTTAGTCTAGTTTTAGTCAATGAAAATTGTATTAGTCTCTTTTTAGTAATGCAATTCTATTTAACCCAGTCAATAGAGTACAAGTACCTAGTAGTATAGATGAAACCAAAATTTTCTTTGAGCCAAGCCTATTTCAAACAAGGTTATCTTATTATATTATTGTTACCCTATAGACTCAAGAGTACATCCAATACACATTTTGTGTGATTTTGTGGCCGCATTTCTCCCCATCTTCTTCCAAAACACATTGTTTTCTTTTCCCACTTGTATGTAATGAAACCTTTTTGAAATGTCATTTCTTCTTTTTCCCCCAAATACAAACCCCGGCTGGCCGGCCATCGGTCCCCTTTCTCTGTGTCAAACTTAACTTTGTTTGTTGACGTCTTCTAAATAATGTCGTGAGTGGGGCTTAAGGAAGTGACGTTGCCTGCGTCTGCGCAGTGCGACCTGATGCGGCCGCTGAAGCGAGACACAGAAAACAGAAAAGCTGCAAAATAATAATAATAATGCAACTAAACGAGACGAAGTAACGTTATAACATTTCGTTTCATCTCGTTTTGGTCAATGAAAATGGAGACATTTTAGCATAGTTTTTATTTTGTAAACCACATTTAGTCTCTTTTTTTGTCAACAATATTGCATTATACATTTAGTCATCACACGACCAGCATTTTCATTACGTCTCGTCTCGTTTTCGTCACATGATGAAGGTTCGTTGACAATGATATTTAGTCATAATTTTCGTTGACGAAAGCAACACTACTTGGCAGCAAGTAAAAATCTACCCAACTCTCTCTTCTTTTGACTGACATGACCATCTTTTGATTGATCACTCCCATGTTTCTCCAGCAGTCTATCTCCAAATATGAGAGGGTCATGTCTTAATTCAAGGGACACCTTGTCAATTACCATTCTCTTAATGTTTGAGCATCTTTCTGATGGCTGTCCATTGTATGGAAGGAGAGCTGAGGCAGCAGCTTGAACTCTTCTTTTTTTCTAGGATTTAACTTCTGACTCGAACATTGTTCTGCGAGACCATTTCTCATGTTTCCATAGTTCATCTTTTATGAAGAACCCATAGCAAATGTTGAATGGCAAATAATCTTCTGCATTTGCATGTTTTGATGGCTGTCTATAGGTTACTATCTCACCCTCACCCTTCTGCAACACCTCAATGTTATGATAATAATTTCCCTTCCTACGAAGTTGCTCAAATGTTTGGCGCCACTACTTTGATGTTGATGGAAGATACATTGCTAGGGCCACTTCTGTTTCACTGCTGTGTTTCTGCCTCAGGTGCCGTGCCATTTTACTTTATGGTTTTTTGCAGTATACACAGTAATAATTCTTGTCCCACTTTCTTTTTTGACCCTTATGGCAGGTTTTCTTTGTAACCACTGTCCTACCCTCATCCTCATTGTCGCCACTGTCATGCGGATTCCCATCATTGCTGTTTGTGTTGCAGGGGTCTTCTTCAGATGATGGGATATATTCACTTTCCAGGTCAGGAATGGATTCTGACAGAGAGTCATCTGTGGCACAGTCCTCCTGAAAGAACAAGCAGATTAGAATA
>NW_018127891.1:1721811-1735480 GCF_001952655.1 Monopterus albus | reverse complement strand
GTGCCTTAGATTTTGTGTTATTTATTTATCTACTTTATATTTCATTTGTATTTTGTGGCATTCATGTGGACGGCAAAGTAAGAATTTCATTGTACAGGGAAACACGTTTCCTAACTGTGCATATAACAAAATAAACACTTTGACCCTTTGAACCTTTTGAGGGACTCGGGGATATTATACAGAAGCTACTGCAAGCTTAGCCAAACTGACAAGTCATGGACAGAACACAAACAGTTTACACCTCTCAGCTCTACTGTTAGTTGACAATCACCACAAATCTACAGCAAATCCACTTCAGATTGACTGAGATCTTGCTCTAAATTCACATGTGCACAGAATTTCCAGCACTCAGACACTAGGTTAGAACTAACTATTTAAAAAAATTGAGTTTTTACACAAGTTTTTATCACAGTGTGTTCTCTTTTGCATGTTACTTATGAATTTCTCTTTATTGCATTTATTGCCCAGTTTGGTTTCAATCATTTCTACTTCATTGCTTTTATGTACGACTTTGTCCATACGCATCCTTGAGGAGTTATGAGAATAAAAAAAGTTTATCAGGACTTCATTTATTCTTCCCACCATCCATTCTTAGCACTTAGAATGTTTTGGGTAAGGGAAGGGTTAATTTTGTGTTGACAAAAACCATTGGCAGACTTATTAAACATATGTAAACAACATTAATCTATTATACATAATTCAGAGACAATATAAAACTACAGTACAATGTGACCTGGGGTGTCTACACAATATCACAAGAAGTTGCTTAGTCAATGAGAGATTTCAGAATAAATTAACATACGAATTTCCCCTGAGGATGATTTTAATCAGGGTATACTATCGTTTTCTGTTCCTGCTTAATGAATCATACGAATTATAGTCATATTATAAATGGCAAGTCGTTGCAGGGCTATTAGTTTGTTTCTTTAGGGGTCTAATAGAAGACATGCTTCATTTAGGGCCCTGTAGTGTCCCGCAGCAACACAGAATGAATTGCATTATTTCCAACAGCTGCCATTTTCCAATGATCTTATCAGAAGTGCACTAACATAATGTGGCAGAGAAAGTTATTATTCCAGACCAGCCGTCTCACCCACTCCATAATAGCATTCATCTTTCTGAGCAGGTCTTTTACTTGCAGCTCACCGTTCTCTTCGCACATTTCACACACATTTTTTCTTAATTACGAAAGATGGATTGTGTCAGTAGATACATTTGTGGTCAAGATTTATATTCCAAAGGAGTTTGCCTTTAACTTTCATTTTAATGCTAATGCCTTGTGCTTTATTAACTGCCCAAAGTGTAAACCATGTTTGGTAGAATGTGCTACTGCCAGAAGGCAGAAACACCTCATTCAATGAGTTGATTAAATTTTGGTTCATTTCTAAGAGGTGTCTAGAGATTTTTCTGGGTGGGACAAATATTCCTTCATCCTATTACTGGCTCTAGGTTTACTTTTCCTTATTACCAAATTGCCTCTATCTGCAAGTTGAGTGCTTACTTCCTGACAGGTAGCCTGACAGAGAACAAAAACAAATGCTCCTCAGGTGCACTGTCTACCAGGCAACATAGCCTAATCATGCAGCACTTAGCACCTACTTTGCCCTCACACTTGTTTGTCATCACATACTGTAGCAGCAGATAGTTTCATGCTTCCATTCCAGGCCATTAGTTCTATTGACATACAGTACAACAAGTGATAATTTATTTTTCTCTAAACATGTCAGTGTCTAAGGGATTACATTCAAGTATGCGTTACTAATACATTTACGTTTTTATTGAAAATACACACTGCATTTTGTTGCAGTGGAACGTAAACACCACCATTTGTTAAAAAACTAAGATGACAAGCTTTTTCAGTCTGATAATTGTGTACCTTGAGAGTACATTTAATGAGTCAAAACGTTGCCGTTTTCTCAACCAATTTAGGTACTAGCCTTCAAATGCAACTAAAATATTTTCATGAAGCTTGTACTTGCAGTACCATAATTTTGTTTTGTCCATGATACTTCTTTGATCAAAACTTTGTCAGAGCATTTATGGCTCAAACTTTTTATGCCTGGGTATTGAAAAAACCTCACATGCAATGGTTCTTTTGGGAAACAAAATAGACGGGGAGGAATTTTCCTCTTCGCACAAAAAGAACAGCTCGTTTAGTGTGAATGCAAATTTACAATGTCACAAAAAGAGGGTGTCCATCAGCGCACATGGCACCAGGACAGCCTAGGTCGGAGGTCTGATCAATTTTGTAGTCGTTTCCTCTGACCTTCGGCCATGTTTTGGACACTGGGGTGAAGAGAGGAGCTGAGCAGTCAACTGATCACCACCTGGTGGAGAGTTGGATTTGATGGCAGGGGAAAAAGCTGGACAAACCTGGCAGGCCCAAGCATATAGCGAGGGTCTATTGGGAACATCTGGCAGAGGCACCAGTCAGAGAAGTCTTCAACTCCCACCTCCGACTGAGCTTCAAACAGGTGCCAAGGACGTAACTCTGGCAGTCACCATCACAAAAACTCGGTCCTGGGAGGAGTTCGGTGAGGCCATGAAGAAAGACTTTCGGTTGGCTTCAAAGAGATTCTGGAGAACTGTCCGGCGGTTCAGGAGGGGGAAGCAGTGTTCTGCCAACACTGTTTACAGTGGAGGTGGTGTGTTGCTGACCTCAAATGAGGATGTCATGGGCCGGTGGATGGAGTACTTTGAAGATCTCCTCAATCCCTCCGAAACGCCTTCCACAAAGGAAGCCAGGGCGGGAGACTTGGGAGGGGCCTTGTCCATTACCCTGGCTTAAGTTGCCGAGGTAGTTAAGGAACTCCTCGGTGGCAAGGCTCCGGGGGTGGATGAGGCCCGCCCAGAGTTTCTCAAGTCTATGGATGTTGTAGGGCTGTCTTGGCTGACACACCTCTGCAGCATTGTATGGAGTTCAGGGATGGTGCCTCTGGACCTGCAGACCGGGGTGATGGTCCCCCTTTTTATAAAGGGGGACCGGAGAGTGTGTTCCAACTATAGGGGATCATGACCAAAAAAAATGAGATCGCGGATACAAGTGACAGAAATGAGTTTCCTAACGAGAGTGGCTGGGCACACCCTTAGGGATATGGTGCGGAGCTCAGTCACCCGTGAGGAGCTCAGAGAAGAGGCACTGCTCCTCCACATTGAGCCACCTCATCTGGTTCAGCTCAGGCACCTATTTAGGATGCCCCCTGGATGCCTCGGGGCAGACCCAGGACACGTTGGAAAGAATACATCTCCCGGCTGGCCTGGGAACACCTTGGGATTACTCCTGAGGAGCTAGAGGAGGTGTGTGGGGAAAGGGAAGTCTGGGAGGCTCTGCTCAGGCTACTGCCCCCACGACCTGGTCTCGGATGAAGATGGATGGATAATTAAACCTATACTAAAAAAGCCTACTCTTGACTTAGGTGTCCTAGCTAATTATAGACTAATATCCAATCTCCCGTTTATTTCTAAAATTCTGGAAAATATTTGAGGATTTTCAGTCAGGTTTTAGAGTCCATCATAATACAAAAACTGCATTGGTGGAAGTCACCAATGATCTTCTCCTAGCCTCAGATAAAGGACTAGTCTCCATACTTGTCCTCTTAGATCTCAGTGCTGCTTTTGACACCACTGATCACAGCAACTTACTACAGAGACTTGAACATGTTATTGGGATTAAAGGAGTTGTTTCAAATCTTACCTATCAGAAAGATTTCAATTTGTTCATGTTAATGATGAATGTTCCACACAAACGGAAGTTAATAACGGCGTTCCACAGGGCGCAAACATATGATGCCTCCTGATGTGCAACTTCACTATTTGACCTATAGCCACACACTGGGGACTAGTTTATTTACAGTGCCTTGCGAAAGTATTCGGCCCCCTTGAACTTTGCGACCTTTTGCCACATTTCAGGCTTCAAACATAAAGATATAAAACTGTAATTTTTTGTGAAGAATCAACAACAAGTGGGACACAATCATGAAGTGGAACGAAATTTATTGGATATTTCAAACTTTTTTAACAAATAAAAAACTGAAAAATTGGGCGTGCAAAATTATTCAGCCCCCTTAAGTTAATACTTTGTAGCGCCACCTTTTGCTGCGATTACAGCTGTAAGTCGCTTGGGGTATGTCTATCAGTTTTGCACATCGAGAGACTGAAATTTTTGCCCATTCCTCCTTGCAAAACAGCTCGAGCTCAGTGAGGTTGGATGGAGAGCGTTTGTGAACAGCAGTTTTCAGTTCTTTCCACAGATTCTCGATTGGATTCAGGTCTGGACTTTGACTTGGCCATTCTAACACCTGGATATGTTTATTTGTGAACCATTCCATTGTAGATTTTGCTTTATGTTTTGGATCATTGTCTTGTTGGAAGACAAATCTCCGTCCCAGTCTCAGGTCTTTTGCAGATTCCATCAGGTTTCCTTCCAGAATGGCCCTGTATTTGGCTCCATCCACCTTCCGCTCAATTTTAACCATCTTCCCTGTCCCTGTTGAAGAAAAGCAGGCCCAAACCATGATGCTGCCACCACCATGTTTGACAGTGGGGATGGTGTGTTCAGGGTGATGAGCTGTGTTGCTTTTACGCCAAACATAATGTTTTGCATTGTTGCCAAAAAGTTTGATTTTGGTTTCATCTGACCAGAGCACCTTCTTCCCCATGTTTGGTGTGTCTCCCAGGTGGCTTGTGGCAAACTTTAAACGACACTTTTTATGGCTATCTTTAAGAAATGGCTTTCTTCTTGCCACTCTTCCATAAAGGCAGATTTGTGCAGTATACGACTGATTGTTGTCCTATGGACAGAGTCTCCCACCTCCGCTGTAGATCTCTGCAGTTCATCCAGAGTGATCATGGGCCTCTTGGCTGCATCTCTGATCAGTCTTCTCCTTGTATGAGCTGAAAGTTTAGAGGGACGGCCAGGTCTTGGTAGATTTGCAGTGGTCTGATACTCCTTCCATTTCAATATTATCACTTGCACAGTGCAAGGGGGCCGAATACTTTCGCAAGGCACTGTAGCTCTTGCCTCCAGTATGACTGTGAGGAACCTTGGAGTGATTTTTGACCAGGATATGTCCTTTAAATCACACATAAACCAAGACTCTAGAAATGCCTTCTTCTGCAATAATGCAAAAATCAGGAGCATCCCGTTTCAATGTGATGCTGAAAAACTGGTCCATGCATTTGTTACTTCCAGGCTGGACTACTGTAACACTTGACTATCAGGATGTCCCAATAATTGCCTAAAAAGCCTCCGGTTAATCCAAAATGCTGCAGCCAGAGTACTGACAGGAACTAGCAAGAGAGATCATATCTCTCCCATATTAGCTTCTCTCCACTGGCTCCCTGTAAATTTCAGAAAAGAATTTAAAATCCATCTCCTAACATACAAAGCCCTTAATGACAAGGCTCCATCGTATCTTAAAGACTTCGTAGAGCCTTGTCATCCAAACAGAGCACTTTGCTGTCAGGCTGCAGGTTTACTTGTGGTTCCTAGAATACACAGAAGTAGAATGGGAGGCAGAGCCTTTAGCTATCAAGCTCCTTTCCTATGGAACCAACTCCCAGTCTCAGTTCGGGAAGCAGACACCCTCTCTACCTTTAAAGAGTAGACTTAAGACTTTCCATTTTGATAAAGCTTATAGTTAGGGCTGGATCAGGTGACCCTGAGCCTTCCCTTAGTTATGCTGCTATAGGCCTAGGCTGCTGGGGGGCCAATGATGCTCTGAGTTTCTCTCCTCTCCTCCCCTCCCGTTTCCTCTATCTCTATGCTTCTATATGCCACCATTACACATCACTAACTTTGTGTCTCCTCTCTCCCGTAGTGTGTCCTCTCTCTCTCTCCCTGTACATTTCTGCAGGTAGCCCTGGAGCTCTATGTCTCTGATGAACAGTCACTGGCCACATCAACCTGATCAGTGTTTGTTGTGTCCTATTGCTTTTCTTCTTTTCTCTCTCCTCTATCCACTCACCCCAACCGGTCGAGGCAGAAGGCTGCCCACCAAGAGCCGGGGTCTGTCAGAGGTTTCTTCTGTTAAAGGGAGTTTTTCCTCCCCACTGTCGCCAAGTGCTTGCTCAAGGGGGGTTTGTTGGGTTTTCCCTCTATAATAATAGTGATAACAGTAAGGTCTAGACCTTACTTTGTAAAGCGTCCTGAGATGACTTTTGTTGTGATTTTATACAAATAAAATTTGATTTCTACAATTTATTCTATGAGTATCAGTCCACCCAACCCTTTTAACATTACACATCATCGTTTAATCCACATTTAATATGAACATGCGAATTAATTAGTACAGCTTTAAGGTCACTGTATCATTACCAACTGTAAAGCTTTTATAAAAGAACAAAAACAAAAAATGAAACAATGAAAGCAGATGCCAATAATCTTGATGGATGTACTTCTACAACAGGAGTTGCTTTTCTCAGTTTTCTTTTAACATCAATGAAAAACTTCATTTATTCATAGGTATGTGCAAAACAATTGTTGATAGGCCGAGTCAATGCATTATTCAGAAGTGATTCAGGAGCAGCTTATTACCGGACTGCTATCAAAGAGTTACGCTGCTGTATTTCTTTAAGGTTTTTTTTGCCCTTGATGTGTACCCAAAGAAACACTACAGCTCACAGAGAATGACAGAGGAAAAACCTTCGTAGCGAGAGCTGAGACTCTAAAAACATCTCTCTCATCATGCCAATCAACTGAACATTTTAAACCAAAATGGATTCCCCTCCACCCCCTCTTGTTGCATACACCATCATCTCAATGGAGGAGTATCTTACTTCTCTTATAAGTGCAATAACAAACTTTACTCCTCTCTCTTGTTTATGGATCAAAGCAGCCACTTGCAACATGAAGGCGAGGGCATGGCGGTCTGATTACTTTAATAATACATGAGAAATCTAAAGACCATATTCAGAAAGTGGCATGTCACTAATCTGTGCAGTGCTGAGCGTTGATTAAAGTTTGCCTGTTTGGCATTTGAATAATGAACAAACACTGTGGAGAAATGGCAGCCATTAACCTTTCATCGAGCCCCTCTTACCCCTAAACCACAGTATCATGTTTCATTTCTTGATTCCCATTTACCACTACGTTACCCCTCGAGAAAAGATTCCAGCAGTGTCCCTGTCAACAGAAAAGTATGTCACCGGGCTTTTAGTTATTAGCTCCCAAAAAAGCTGATATGCTGTTGATATCGCAGCTCTTTTCTAACTATTCAGACACCACTCAATCTGCTTTTCAATCCATGCCGATATATACACTGTAAAGTTTCACACAGGCATTTTGCTGAATCTGCTTATCGTTTATCATTACAGGTGCCCTGTGGAGTTTTCTTGTAAACAAAATGAAATTATGTTTACATACATTGTTATACACCACAACATTCTGCATGCATCTTTGAGGTCTAACAAATGTGGTGCATTTCCTACATCATAAATCATCTACAAAGCAGATTCACTTGAAGATTTTAAACCCTGCATTGTTTACATGCATGTTTATTTTTCTTCTTCTGTCTTTGTTGGTGTGCTGCAGTTTTTTTTTTTGGTGCAATACTGCCACTTGTAGATTGAGGAATAGTGTGAAACCACTGGCTGGAAAGGTGCATGTAAATATACTTCCTTGAGTGCAAACATGATACAAAGAACTCTCATCAAAACATTGCTCTGCAGCCCTAGTAAGATGTCTAATGTAATATCAATACAGTTTATTAAAGCTACAGCAATGGAAATCTAGCTAGTTCCAGCATAAGAAAGAAACACTTGGGTTCTCTCACCCCAGCCTCTCCCTGTTCCATTACACCTAAGTCTATGTTGTGTTCACTGTCTAAGCTCATGCAAAAAAAAAAAACCTTGCTAGCCTAGGAGTCAGCGTTAGTGATGTTTTCCCACACCCTTACTTTGGTCAACTCTGTTCATTGACTCTGGATTGCGGCATACATTATTATTATTAAATAATATAAGTTTATTTGTATAGCACTTTACAACTCCAAAGGAGCACAGAGTGCTTCACAGCAGAACATGTACATGCTAATACAAAACAGTACTAAAACAAGAAGACCTAAACAGAATAAAACACAAATTTTAAAAACAAAAGGAGTAAAAATCTTCCATATCAGGACACAAACAGTGTAAAACAATGAGTTAAAAGACGGGTTAAGACTGGAATGGGTTAGGCACAAAAGGCCTGTCTAAAAAAAGTTTAAAACCCTGTCTAAAAGGGTTTTTAGAGTTGACTTAAAGGCCGCTAGCTCAGTTAAGGACCGTAGCTCTGGCAGTAGGGAGTTCCAGAGGCTGGGGCCGTACATGGCAAAAGAACAATCGCCCCATTTTTTGTATCTAGACCAAGGGACAACCAGGGACAGATGCTCTGAGGAGTGCAGAGCTTTGTGCGGAGCATAGACAGAGAAGATCCGACAGTTGAGGCAGAGAGATCGGAGTGAAGGTTTCCAGAGTATACAATACAGGAGAAACAGATGGTACAGCAAATGGAAACTTGGGGATACTTTGTCTAATATCCCAAACTTTGTCAATAAAGTAATTCTGAAACTCATTACAGGTTCAAACTGACCCCTCCGGTAGCCATTTCAACAACAGCATTAATAACGGAATTGATGGTATTGAAAAGAACTCTGGGACAGTGACAGTTTTTCAAGATATTAGATAGATATTAAGTTTTAGCATCTTTTACAGCTATCTGATAAGAGAGCAGGCTGTCCCTTAAAATGTCCAGAGAGATGTGCAGGCCATCCTTCCTCCATTTATGCTCCGCCTGTCTGCAGCATCTCCGCAAGGCATGGGTAATGTCATTTAACCATAGGTCAGGAGTATTTCTAGCTCTCATCCCTCTAAAGGGAGCGATGGAATCCAAAATCCGAGACCACGTAGAGTCAAACGAAGAGAGAAAGACATCGGGACATGTAGGAGGGTTAAGAGCTTCTGCCGAGTAAAAATTGGAGGCCAATAAAGCAGCAGCAAAGTAGGGAGCCATTAAGGGAGTAATAATCCTGCGGCGCTGGCGTAGGGCGATGGGTCTGAATGCATTTGACGGTGCCAGGCCTTCAAAATGGATGAAGGAGTGGTCAGAGATGGCCGACTTTGATAAATAATAAACACTTAAATAAATGTAATTATTGTAAGTATCCACTTCATCTATAGTTGTTTTTTTCTCCATTTTGATTTATATTCTACATATTTTGAAATATACTGAATGTCATTTTGTTGACTTTTTAATCAGTGTGGTAATATTTTTTGGCGTTTGAGATTTCCCTCCCCTTTGATTACTGCAGCTTTTGGGCTTTATTATAAAGATGCTGTTGATTGTACACACACGTTGTTTTACAAAGTTTCATGACAAGAACATAATTCGGACTGACCTTTCCCTTCACAGTGCACATATTAAGATTAAAAACAAAGTTTAAAATTTTGATCTAATGTATCCATTCATTAAGATTTTTACAAGAACCTGTGTTTAAAAAAAATAGGGTGTCTGATCATCTTGCTGTGACACTTCTAACTTTGTTAGATTTCAAATAGGTCTTCTGTGTTTCTCTGGCACAAGATTCAGCTTCCATTTAGCGTCTAAAATGTGTGCAAATTGAGACAATTTTTCTTTGGTCCAGGAAGTAGTAATGTAGCTTGTTAAATGACACTCTCCAAGAAATAAAACCCAAGCTTTCTTGTCATCTTTATGATCACTGGACACTTTTGCCCACTCTTCCCAGCAATGTTGTAATTAAAGTGAGATTTACACCAATAAAAATACACACTTTTAAATAACAAAGCCAGACAAGTTTAAAAACATATCTTCTCACTGTTAAATAGTGCCTGTATAATTTGTGATGACTTCAGAACAATAAAAGCTAATGGGGGAAGAGAGCTTTTTCCTTGAACTCCATGCATCCCTCACCTTCTTTATCATGATACATACAGTATATTAACAGTATATAGTCAGCCATTGGCAAACAGTAACAACAATGAGTGCATAACAGCATCTGGGAGTAAACATTTGTCTTATTATGAGGGGAACATCAGTATTTCTTAACTTGAGTGCTTTTACTGGACATACTGCATAAAGGAAGATGTGTGGAAGTTAAATTTTGTGCCAGTAACTATAATGAGGGTGCTGGAGAATAGCTGGCAGTGATACCTACATTATGTTAACAGATAATGGCACAAAATTAAAAGGACTCTGCTCTATACCATGGATACAACCATCCAGAAATTTAAGATGTCTGGTGAAGCTGGCAAAAATAAAAATCTGTCAGGTCTGGTGCAAATCTTCAGCATATGGTCACAAGAACAAAGTGTGACAATTAGCACCAGAAGGTGCAAACTTCTCCAAACAACTGCCTAAGCCACCATCTGCGGAATGCTTCCTGAAGTCACTTCAAAGAAAACAAATCATTTTTGGAATGAACTGAAACAAAACTATGAAATTTTAAAAACAACATAAAAGGTGTCTAATGCCTCTTTGACTTTCATGTGTAGGTCAAATCTTTGTAATATTTCAACTTGCATCTTGTGCATAATTACTGCAAAGTCAGTTTGGAAATAGATGACCACTAGATGTTAATTTTCCAGGAACTACAGTCATCTTCCAAACATTGCTCTGTTTATTGAAGGCTTAATATACAGTAAGAGCAGATACCAAAGAGTAATAGAGAAGTCGAGTGGGGTTTGAGAAAACATGATACTTGCAGGATTGCTTTTGTCAAACAGGTTCTTTTAGAATAATTGGGATGTCCTCTTGATACAAGTCCCCGCTGTGTAGTTTGACAATGTTAAAGTTGAAGCTTGTTCTCTGCCTGGGACTATTTCCAGTTTAGTGTGCAAACAGCTCTCAGGCCAATCATGACTTTAATGTGCTCTTTGTTGCATCTATTTAAACTCACCTAAGATGATTTCAAAAATGGGGGGGGGGGGAGCTTAAGTAAAAATTGAACAAATGTTCCATATTCACTTCTTATAACAGGAGGCAGTCAAAATCACAACAAAATATTTCTGTGCAACATGTACCATAATCCTTCCCCCCACTGTGAATTATAATAGCTCATGTTTGCATCATAATGTGAGAAATATCAGGCCTTCTTCCCAAGAGCAATTTCACTGATGATATTTCAGAACTCAAACTCTTCAAAAACAGCAGCTCACTAGATAGTGACACTCTGTGATTCCAGGTCAGCTAATAAACAGTGTTGCATTTATGCATGTGTCCAGCACACAAGAGCTGTATTTAACATGTGACTTGCATTCAGCCACATCATATCCATATTCACTTATGGCATACACAGTTTGAGAAACACTACACAAATGACAGCAAAATAGATGGACAGAGAAGCAAAGGATACCTATTACTAGACAAATAAGCAGTACTGTATATTTGTGCCATATTTGAAACCATTTTCAGCTTTAAAGCCAAAGGCATATTTTAGTACCGTCACAAAGATAGTTACTCCATTACTGCACAGAATCCGGTCGCAAAAAAAGCAAGATAGCAACTGCTGTATTCACAATATTTTGGCTTCTTTTTACGCATAGTGGAGGGAA
The DNA here is from genome assembly GCF_001952655.1 of Monopterus albus. Lineage (NCBI taxonomy): Eukaryota > Metazoa > Chordata > Actinopteri > Synbranchiformes > Synbranchidae > Monopterus > Monopterus albus. The sequence continues at coordinate 1,723,936 of NW_018127891.1, read as the reverse complement.
GTGGTGTTGCCATGTCCACTGTATACATGCTGATGTTTCAGATCCATACAGAGCACTGTCAGACCCAAACGCACAGTACTCTAACAGTAAAGCATCTCCTGGGGCTGCTACAAACTGTATCTGGATGGATTCACAATTAAAAAATTTTTAAGTCATATCCTTGTCCCAGCCAGGCTCCAGATTTTATTAATTTTTTTTTAACACAAGTCCCATTAGAACCAGAAAGTACAGTTACGCAACAGTGGAAAAAGTAAAATTTAGCCCATCTTCTCAGCAAAAGTGTTGTCTAACATACAGTATGTCTCTTCTCACTGCCACGGTGAATTGTGGAGGTAAGCGTATCTGAGTGTTGTTATTGGTGGTGGGGGGGGGGGGGGGGGGGAGAAAAAATAAATCACCATAGCATGCAGGTGCCAGAAAAACCAAACATAGCCCCCGCTCTTCACAATCAAACTTTGACTTCTGGTGTGCAATCCCCGATAAACTACTGAGTCACACTGTTGTCAGTAGCCATCCAAATTTCCATTTGCTCACAAGCAAACTCAGACAAGACAAGTATACCTTGCCTGCTCAGCATGAAATGACACAGGAATGAAGTAATGGCTGATTAAGAACAAAATTCCAGTAGGATGTTCATGTTGCTCTGTGTCTGCAGAAAGGTGGTAGCTGGAACAACAGCTTGTCAGATCTGTGCCTCAGTGAGTTGGTTCAGGATTTATAGTGGTTAAAAATTGCTTAATGGAGCTTTCAGCCACTATGCCCACATTATAACAATAGAAAAGGTTCAACTTAAAACTCAGATACTGCATGAACAGGAATTCATTCACTGTAAAATTAATGGAACAAAGAGCTCATTTGATAAAATGTAAGCAAATCTGTTGCAGTGGCTGCTGTACACCATTGCTCAGTGGCATGTTATTTTATATTGGCTAAATAGTTATGTTTACATGACAATCTTTCTCTGCAGATATAACAAGGTTTACTGTATCAGAAACAGTGACATTTCAATTGTGAAAAACAGGTCAAGTGCTTGTATTTTAGCTCACAGTAGAGACTCTTTCTTCCCTCGGGAACATGCTGATTTTGAGTCTGTGTTCCCCCTGATTCGTTCATGTGCCTATGGCAATGTCTGATAACATTCCCATTGTTTGATCGCATTGGACCACGTACACGCAGGCACACAGACACTAACATACGTACATGCACACTGTGCGTGTGCACACTGTCACAAACACGCGCACCACTGCTGTAGGAGGGGGACAAAGTGTCAGCTGGAGGCATAGAGAGATAGGCCGCCCCCGCTACACAGTTAATCTTAATGAAAAATGAGTCTGCCTCCAGCATGGGTACTTTGGCTGACATCCATTGATGTTCATTCCTCAATGTATTTTTATTGATTTATTTTTAGATTTATATGATTCTATAAAACATCATGAAACTTAAAATTTTATATATTTAAGCTTTTAAACATTACCCCAGATCCATGACTTCTGCAAGGTGTGCACAAGTCATATATATAACCTGCACATATTTATCAATAAATCTGTTATTGTTTGCATATTTAATGAATCACTAATGAAAAAGAGTCAAGGTCAAAATGAGGTCACCCCCAGGTACTGAGTTTTCCAGTAATATGAAAGACAAAAACATCACATTTGAAAAAGGTGTAGTTATTTCTACTGACTGATTCATTGTTTCAGCCCTATACAGTACATGTTATATTCCAAACAATTATACCTGTGGCAATTTCTATTTTTATTTAAATCATCATCTAATTTTGATGGGGTGAGAGTTGTAAGGATTTTAATTGCTATGAATATTAATGAGGATTACCGACTACAGCTTTGTTAAAAAGCAGCTGTTCTGCCTGTTGTTCTTAGATAAAGAAAATATTTAATGAAGAAAAATGTATTACAAGGCAAAATTAAGGAAGCAATGAACAGGCAATTACTGCAATTCCCTGCTTGTAGTACTACAGGGCTCCACATAGCCAGCAGTTAAAATTAAGTTTGCTTTGGTGTAGTGTTCGAACTTTAATTGTGCGTTGATTCCCCCTAAATAAAAATGTAGCCAATTATTAGCAGTATAAAGAAGTTGCATGAAAAGTACAACTAACATAACTAAC
>NW_018127891.1:1719267-1721767 GCF_001952655.1 Monopterus albus | reverse complement strand
AACCTTTTTTTTAAAAACCCTTTTCTTTAACAGAATGAACACAACAGCTCATTACTGGAATATAGAGTACATCCACAAATCACTGATTGATTTAATAATTAAAGCAAACAACACTGTGGGTGGTAAGAGATACTCCCTTCTGTTGTACTCTTGACATCCGGACAACAGTATGCCCTCCTCGATTCATTATAAACAGATCCAAATTCTCATTTGTTCCATTAAGACCTTAAGACATTAAGGTTTTAAACAGGTAATGCATGATAAACAGGATACCAGCTGGTCTGGGCAGAAGATGATCTCAACTAATGCATTATTTTATCTTTTGGTGTGAGGTATGGGTATGTCTATTATGACTGTGTAATGTGATGAAATGCCTTGTGACTGTCCAACAAACCTAATTTCCCCACAGGAACAAAAAGCATCTATTATAACATCAGATCCATTTTATTAACAAACACAATAGTGGCATTATGACTTGATACCTCAGGGTTGACAATTCGAGGTCTGTGGTAACTGCTGCACTACCTCATTACATTATGGTATATACCGATAATAATAATAGAATAAGGCAAAAAGTTAGCAAAATTGCTCCACAATAACTCCATAGCACCAACCCTAAAAAAGGTCAAACAGCAGAACTAGAAGCTATTTACCATTAGGCCCAGAGTGCAACACAAGCTGAATTGGTTCTACTCTTACTGTAAACAAGTGCCTTGAGCTGAGTCCTGACCACTTGTACCTGTCAGTTGTTGAACTTGCTGCTGTGGCTTCCAATTTGCTCATTTCATTGTTGCAATATGGGGGAACAAGCTTTGTCACGATGGGTTTGCAGAGAAGCATGGGGTTCAGTTCAAGTGACCCGTCCCTTCAAAATGCCCCTCTTGCAGGGTTTCTTTTCTGGGCTTCTTAGCATGATGTAGTGCATTAAGGATCCACAGGGCATCAGTGAATAAAGGGGTTTGACACTCTACCCCTGAATAGCCAAGGGCTTAGACACTTTATTAAGTCTTCACAGTTCTTTCACTATTCATTAATATAAAGGACTACGGAGTCAGATTAAGTGAGCACACAAGCTCTGTCAGAAGTGCTCATCTAATATCACAGTATGTGATTTGGGAGGTTAAAGCCACTGTCCTAGACACAGTTTTTTGTGAATTCAATTTGTAACATATTCAAGCTATTTTTAAGTACAGTATTTGCCAACTCGTCTACTGTAAATGTTTCTATATTACTGTTTTTCTCCCCCATTTGTTTTGGGTTTTTTTTTTTTTTTTTTTTGCAAAAAATATTCTGAATGCCACTTGGATTATGTTCACTAGCAATGGTTTTCACATAAAAGATATGTTTTTCAATCAAACTTAATTCATAGAAGAGGGTGGTTGGTGCCCAGAGTACCAGGTTTACATCTGAGTTAAACCACTTTGGTTAAATGAAGGGGGGGAAAAAAAACAGTTCAGGTAAATGTTAATAAATTAAACAGTAGTGTCCAATGGTTCAATTCATGACATTTTGCCAAAGTTAAGCAGCATTATAATCTTTTCGTTACCCTAACCAATTGCTTTCAAAGCCTATAAACGATTGGTATAAACAGTGAAGTGCAAGAGGAAAATAGGGAAATGAATTAAAATACACAACCAGTCAGTGTTTGACAAATTATTAGCAATTTGGCAAATATGTGCCTTAAAAACATCTTAAAAACAGTTTTAAAACAATTCAAGTGGCATTACATTTCACCATACACACACACACACACACACATATATATATACATACATACATACATATATATATACATATATATATATATATATATATACATACATATACACACATACATATATATACACACACACATACACATATCACAGTATGTCAAAGCAGAGTGTCACAGCAAAGGGTCTGAATACTTATGACCATGTGATATTACACACACACACACACACACACACACACACACACACACACAAACACACATATATATATATATATCCATCCATCGGTCCCACATCCTCCGTATGTGCCCCCTCTCACTGGGATTACTTGTATAGTAGCATTCAAATAGTTCCCTATTCTCCTCTTGTCCATGAATGTCTTGTTCCAGTAGCCCACTTCTCATCAGGTTGCCCTGGTTCCTCAACACCTGACGCGGACCTTGTTGACCCGGGCGACGTCCAAGCCGGTGTGACTCTTATTTTTCCAACTCTCATTACGAATGAGGGAGGCAGATAGCATTAGGGCCTTGCCTAAGGACCCAGGTGGGATATTGACCATGCCCTGAAAAGGGTTCAAACCCCCGACCTTCCGTACCAAAGTCAGTGGTGTTACCCACTGAGCTATATATAAAATTACAGTACAACAAATTTGTGGTATCTGATTTTTCAGCCCTGACCAAACAAAGCCAATGCCATTTCTTTGCAACCACATCAAAATGGCAAATATTAACTGAAATTAACATTACAAACTCCTCAGAAAACAAAACATGAATTTTTATTTATCAATT
>NW_018127891.1:1705731-1719212 GCF_001952655.1 Monopterus albus | reverse complement strand
AAACTTGAATGACAATATTATTACCCTGAGAAATATTGGCATCACAAGCTGGAAGTGAGATTCTTTCACAGACTTTATTGAAATGCTGTGAAGCAAAACAAAAAGAAAGAGTGATTCATGTGAATCGAGTTTGCAGCATGAAATGAAACTATTACAATTATAGCAGTAACTGTCAAGTCTACGTTTCTGGCTTGCTGAGCTGTTATACTGTCTTGAGAGCCTGATGAAGGCTCACACAGTATTTTATGTCCAAGGAATAATTATGACAGCACAACAGGAGATGTACTGTACCTTCATCTACAAGCTGATTAGCCCATTGCTGTTTTCTTTTGCATCAGCATAAGCACAGAGAAAATGATTCTTGATAAGTAATCATTGTTATTCAACACCCCCACCCCTCCCACACACACACACACAGCTGGTAACTGCTAGCCACTGTTCTCCAGGTGCTGAGCCAGTAGAAGTTCTTAATTGGATGCTACCTGATTAAAACCAGTGGTTTTATGAAGGGGGGTGTTCTTGAAAAGCCTTGTTGACAAAGTATCGAAATTTTACTGGACTACTGCAAAAGGATCCTACTTCTATCAAAACACCCATCGCACACACATCATTTCATCATAAAAGCTCTGAAGTACACCACCTTTCAAATCAAACATGTTTGTATAGGCCTAGAGCCTCAGCCACACGCTTCCTATGTGTGTGAGGGTGTAGTCAAAGTTGTCACTCTGAAGCAATTATGTGCCACAGACAAGCCTTTTGTTACACTACGACAAACCAATTTACAGAACCTATGGCAGCCAAGTGACTCATCACTTCACTTATTCAGTCTCCTTAGCATACAAGTCACACATAGGTCCTTTAAACTAAGCACTCTCTCTTATAGTATCTAAATAAGTCAAACGCCATCTGCGCACACCTCACAAAGTCAGTGAATACAGCTGCCACGTTTCTCAAATAGAGGCTGCTCAAAATACTGAGGCAAACCTGCTTCATAGTGCAAGGACTGTTAGGTGAACTAAATTGAAAGGTTCCATTAAATGGAGGGTGCCTCATCAGGTCTGAATAATAATGACATTGGTGCCCATCTCATAATAAGTCTTGGCTTTATGTGGCAGACAGCTTGAGCAACCCTGGCTGAAATTGAATTTGGTTCATTTCCTTTGGCTGTCTAATTCTTTTGTGCACTTCTACACGGCTTGGCATCGATTGTTATTCAAGATACTTTGTGCATTCTAGGCTAACTTCAATCTGTATAGACACACACACACACACACACACACACACACACACGCGTCTTACTCTAGTTATGAGAACAGTCACTGACAGAATCCAGCTCTCTAAACCATCATAGGAAAACGCCTAATATCAAGCCTACCCCTAAACATAATATAATTAAATTCCTGTAAAGTGGTAATAACCCTCAAAGAGCCCTTTGGCTTTGTGAGGGACTGGTCAAAATGTCCTCACAACAATAAACTACATTGTCTACACAACCACTGAAAGACATCTACACACAGAGAGATACATCTGTGCTTGCAGAAAAGCATCATAGGAATTTGTGCTGTAAAAAAAAAAAATTGATTTTGATACAGAAAATTTGAAAAAGTTTTGAAAATCATTCTCTGTAGCAGCAGCTTTACTATCCGACCCTCTCTTCTCTCCAACAACTTGCCCTCTGAAGACAGTGTTAAAATCCATACCACGCCCCGTTGATTTGAGGTTAGAAGATGCGTTTTTCAAATCAGTAAGGCTCATTTCAAAGACCAGCCTTGGAGGCTCCCTGTGCAGGTACAAGCCAGGACAGGAGTTGCACTTAAGGCCCAAGAGGCTGTGTTATGTAGCACAGGAGGAGTGTGGCCAAGCGAGGCAAAAACCAGGAGTAACATCAGTTTGGCATGTTTGAGATTAAAAGCATCCAAAGGACAAAAATATGACAGAGGTGGCTTTCGTCCTTCTAGATGCATAAGTAGCTGGCTAACATGTATGTCATTGATTTAATTTAGTGTCATTCCAAATGACTGTAACCTTATACCGAGGTTAGAAAATCCAGTATTATGACAACACTAATAGGAATATCCAGCCACTTGCACTATTTCAGGTCTGATTCTTAGCTTTGATGACTCCTGTCCAACTCCTAATGCATGAAAGTCAACTAGATTTGGAATAATGAATTTTTTATAGTTTTAAATGTGAGCGATTTAGTTCTGAGATAGCAACCTGACCAATGTACTTTGCTGGACTCTGCACAGTGCATAATGGGATTGTCAGACTTCATGACCCTGAATGTGAACAAGCATGTTGAGCAAAACAGATGAACAGCCTCCATCTCATTTACCGTGCTTTCAATTTAGGTGAGCAGCAGACACTGTAGACCACACCCAATGCCAACATCCAACTTTCCTAATGCTGTCAGAGCATGCTTTGGCCAAGCCCATTGTGTGGTGAGGACACAGTTGTCATTGGTTCCATTTTGGATCCAAAGAGTGTGCATGTTAGCTAATTAGGCTCTGACCATCAGTCATACTGTTTTAGTGCCAGTAATCCTTTCCCTTTTTTTCCCCAGACAGATGCTCCAGCATTTGCCCCCAAATTAGCAGTGTCAGACTATGCAGAAAAACATCCAAGATGATCCAGCCAAGTCTTTAGTACCACTTTATTAATTTTTAACATATAATTTGGTAAATCTGTCTTTACAAAAGGAAAGGAATATATTAGAGGCACATTAAGAGAAAGCTTCACCAATCTGATGCGTGTAATAAACCTTAGCCTTTGTTCACTGCAGGTGGTTTACCTACAGCGCTACATACAAGCTGAGAATGTCTAACTCATGAAGAACAGCATACGTAAAGTGCATCTAGCATGAATTGTCCTTAAAATAACTCAAAGTACCCCTTTAGATTAAAATTTTATTTTAGCTATACTGTGCTGATAATACTAAAGAGCAATCCGACTGGTGTGTGAAACAAACTTGTATCGTCTTGGATGGTGCCCCTCATAAGTGTCATAATTCCCTGATAATAGAGTTCTATGCTTGTCCGTTACACAAGAGGGTTGTAACAGATTAACTACAAATGTTGTCCACAGCTGGGGTCAGGCCCTCGGGTCCTTAACACTTCCTCTCAGGGAAGTGCTGGCTGAGACGGACTTGATGCTTGACCGCTGGTTCAACCTGGATGGCGCTCTGCCAGAGAGCCAGATCCTACTGAGGGCCACACTCAAGGTACTGTCAACATGCTGCAGTATATGTGTGCATGTGAGCAATGTCCTGATTGCAGTTTATTCTCTACTGTATCACTTGTTTCCCTGGACTGAATTGATACTGCAATGCAATGTATACTGTACATTACAGCATATTGTAATATAATCTACTCTTAGTCGAACATTAGGTGTGTAGTACTTCATGCAAAATATTACCAGTGTTGGGGAAGCTACTTTGAAAACATAGCTCTGCAAGCTACTAATTACTTCACACTGGAAGAAGTTGAACTACAGTAAAACTCTCCTAGGGAGAAATCTAGTGTAGTTCAGTTAACTGAACCTATGTAGAAAAAGTAGTTAGTAAAAAATGATCAAACTGACAGTGTACATGTGATATAAAATATACCACAAAAAAAGTCACTTGCCACCCTGCGATGGATTGGCGACCTGTCCAGGGTGTACCCCGCCTTCGCCCGATTGCGGGCCGGGATTGGCTCCGGCCCCCTCCCCCCATGACCCCGTTCAGGGACTAAGCGATAGAAAATGAATGAATGAATGTATTGTAACCAAAAGGTTAGAAAAGAAGCACCAGTAATGTACATTTTTCCTATCTGGTCTGACACCTAACAGCATGATTGGTGTTTGTATAAAATAATATTGATCAGGAGCTACAGTAAACATGCTTGAGGAATAGACCTTCTAAGTTAAATATACAGTATATGTAGTATGCAATGCATGTAGAGCAGCATTAACCATTAGTTTAACAGTTATCACTCTTGTTAATGATGCAAACTCCTCGAAAATACACCTGCCTGTTTTCATCTGCAGGTGTAGCCATTTAAAATTTGCCAACATCACAGCACAGAGGTGTATCACTTCCTCAAGTAAATATCGAACATAAAGCTTCAAGCATATGGCAGCCAAACTGAATCACAGAGCAGAGATGTGTGGACTGCAGCAGACTGCTGCTGGGCAATTCTGAATATATGAAATAACGATATAGATCCAGACTTTAGACCTTGGTTCTGATAAAATCTGTCTGTTTGTATAGGACTGGATTTTCAAAAATATTTTAATAAATATACAGGAAATCCAAAATTCAGTGCACATATTGAATTTTGCACATATGTTTCTCAGAAACATTATACTGGTACAAATAATGTCTGTACTAGTATATTAACTTACTACAGTAAATACAACCTGGAAAGAAAAGCAACATATGACAGGAAATGATAAATACCTGTGCCTAAGTAAAATAAAAAGGTTGTCAAGTAGAGGCCAAACTGAGTGTTTTATCATGGATGTTGCATTAACCAAAGATGAAATCTTGGATAGCTTTTTAAATGCAAACTTACTAAACCAACCATATTACTCAGTTAATATTGTCTCATTTAAAATACTACAAAGTAAAATCTTTGCTTAAAAAGCATACTAATATATGAAAAATACCTACACTGACCTTATTTAAAATCCTTATCACTTATGTGTCTGAAGGTGAAAGGGGAAGGCAAATGCCCACATTAATTGGGTCATACCTGAAGTGCAGTGAAGGAATTTTTAGTGAAATCCCATACTTCTGAGTGTGTGTGCCAAGCTCAGATAAGCCTCCACTGCATGGATTCTCAATCTTATCTTGAGTCGGCAATAGGACTCTGAGATTGAATAATCTGAAGAAGGTGGGGCAGCAATAGTTCAGGCATCCATAGGCCTCTTAAAAGCAATTTGACAATGCTTCCACACTCTAATAGGTGTGACAAGTTCCCTAGCTGCACAAGGAGGATGTCAAAATAAGATGAGGTTCCTACTTGACATCCTCACTTATAAGAATATAAAACAACTAATGACTGCAAAGTCTGTCTTGTGCAGTACAATATCAAAGTCATGAGACATGTAGCCCCTTTACCGTCATATGCTGGTGATATGTCTGCCTATCAGTTCCCAAAGGACTAATTTGATTTTTGGCAGGACTGTGGCACAAAAGTTAAAGCAATTTTTCAATCCCAATGAAGACGGTTGATATTTTAAGCAGATAGCATAAACTGTGAAAATCAACTGTGCTGTTGATTTTAAAGCTTTTACAAACATAAAACTTCCAATAATTCATTTCATAGCACACAAGGTAAAGCTGTTCAGGGAACCCTGAGTTTATGGAAAAAAAACAAGTTGTCAGAGTGCAAAGAAGCGTCTTTATAGTTTTGTAGCCGTCCTTTTCAAGCCCTTTAAAATATACAACCTGCCAGGCCAGAGGAGAGAAAAGTGACAGAAAAAAAAACCGCACTGTACTTTTTTTAAATGTAAAGATTAGAGATCGGAGAGTAAGTGGCTATGAAGTGTGAGCAAAGAAGCGGAAACTGAACCTCACTGCCATAGCACCAGTCAATCAGATAAATAACAGTATAATCGAGTTTTGCCCCTCACATGCATAATTCATCTTACATTTAGCTTTATATCTTTTTTTCCCCTCACACACAGAGTGACTTTGCTGCTTAGGACAAATTGTTGCGGATTTAAGAATATGATGGGAATTAATTTTCCTTCTGTCAACCATGTCACAGGTTTTCACCCAGAGGGTTGGTATATAGTGCTCTCATGAAAGCCAGGGAGCTGGACTTCTGTGCACGGATCCTCGTTTCATCCTGCCTTTGAACCCAGATTGCATCAATACTTCAAATGGCAAAAAGGGATTATTCCTTACACCAACCAAGGTCAGGTAATGTATTACTCAAAGCAGCTACCTTTAATGAAGCTTTTAGAATATACTCTAGTTCAAAACATGATCAATGTTATTCTGCTAGCCATCCTGCAATTCCAAAATGTAGTACTAAACTGATTCATGTTTTATTTGAATTATGTTTGTCATTTCAATGTATGGCTTGTGTGTTTCAGTTTTGCCCTTTGCGTTCTTTACACCCTTGGTAATGCATGGTTATTCTGAAAAGGTTTCAATGGTGATTGATGACAAATCACAACCTGCCCAATACCACTGATATATTGAACCAGTGGGAGGTGCAGGAGAGTCACCTGGGTGGAGAAAAATAGTGTGTTTTCTTCTGACTCCACAGTCCTTGGCAGGTGCAGAGGCAGCTCACTCACAACTCCATGGACCACCTGCTGCCAAATCTGATTTAGTGCAGGGAAATATTTTCTCCCGGAGACCCTGCCTCGGTTTATAAGGCCAGGCCACATGTTGTGAAATGAAGTAGGCCACCAAACTAAACGGGTTGTCATTTGCCCACACTGCGTAGCTATTGATTTACTGCTCCTTGCTCCTGGTTTCCTGGGAACTCCAACCTTTGGAAAAAAAAAAAAAAAAAAAAAAAAGCCTGCATGCTCCATCAAAAGAAAGGTTCCCGGGGCCAGACCTCCCATGAGGCTAAACTGTCAGCATTTGACATCACTAGGTGTTGAATAAATGATCAGTTAATACACAAGTGATGACATTAATTGAACAAATGTCATCACATGAAAAGACCAGGTTGAGAGCAGATAAAGTTTTGCAATTGCTCATAATATTCATTACATTAAGATTAGCAATTTTTTCCTCCAATAAATTTACCTTAATTGCGTTTTTTGGGGGGGAATAATTCCAGATATGCAGTGACAACATTCATTTTTTGTACTTATATTAGCTTACCTGAATTAACTCCATAAAAAACTGTTACCACACTCTATAATTATTGTAAATATTAGTTTCAATTAGCAATTAAGCAAATATCGTCTCATCTCATTACGTGAACCTAGTATCGTGTATCATCTCATGGGCTAACTGTATCATCATACCCCTAGCCAACACCCAACATACCAGTCTCAAGGTAGAAAAAAACCCAAGCATAAGTACAATGAGAACAAGATGGACTCCAGTCCACTTGTGACTTTCAATAACTGAAGTGTAGTCAGACTGTAAAGCTCAGATGTAATCTACTTCCAGCTGACAGTGTTGGCATCAATCTGAGCACAATTGGAGCGAATACATCCAGACTAGATCCCATCAACATCCTAGCATGGTCAGATGACACGATTACCTTAAAAAGATATTATTAATTAATTACTGCCAGACTGCTCTGTGGAAGCTTCCTGAGTGGGAGTGCCCGATTCAGATCACTTGCATTTCATAAAAATAAACAGAAGCAAATGTTTTTCCACTGCGCACATTATATCAGTTTAAAAAACTGTGTAGCCAAGGACAGAGAAGCATGAATATGAAAAAAGAAAGTGGACTGATGGTTTGGAGTCTCCTTTGAAACTATTTCCAACCTGTTAACCGTTTTCATCTCTACTGAGACAAGTGTTTATTCAAACAACAGTTGAGAGCTTGGATGGGATGTGAAGGCTTTCATTAAGCCTGCAGGCAAATTGCATCTCAAAACATCAAGACTTAAAAAAAAAAATTACCCTTTCTGCATCCATCTTAATAAATCCTGAGCTTCACAGCCAGAAAAACAAGATACTAATGAACTCTATTATTTCAGAACAAGATCATAAAGCAACATAATGCAGTCTGTGTGAGAGAGACAGATTAGTGCCAGTGGACGAGGTGCAGACTGGCAGCTCATTGCATATGATCAGCCCGTTACATACTGCCAGGGCTACTTATGGAAACAGACTTATAACAGTGCTACCTGATGTTGCAGCCCACAGACAGAGGGGAGAAATCACATTCATTTACCAGGTTCCAATTAGTGCCGAGTCTGCATCATCATCAATTCACATACTAATTGTCCCATGTGGCTCACATACCAACATCTGTGCAGATCCTTAAACTCTTGAGCAGGTTGTTATTTTTAGGGATTGGAGAAAAGTGGCTGTGGTTGCAAGACACTTGCAGGTGTACATATTTGTGCAATATAAATTAACAGGGTAAAAATACCACCACTTACATAAGCAATTAATATAAAATAAGAACACCCTCAGCTAAGTCATAATTAGCCGTGTCCTTTTTATTGTTAACTACAATACATTTACTTGCAAATAACTATCACTCCAAGATGCTTCTAGTGAGTACAGAAACATTTCTTCAGCCTAAAACAATAGCAAACATAAGGTCTGCAGCCAAAAGAGAGCCTTCTTTTGCACCTGCCATTTTGTGTTTATGATCCAAAATCATACAACAAAAACTCCATCACAGAAAAAGTTCCTTGCTCGACCAACTGCAGCCTCAGCAGCCTAGAAGATACTGTTGAGAGGGAAGACCCAAGTTCATTTTCATTACTATGATGTTGAAAGTCTTTCTAGTGAATGCAAGAAATCACAGACAGAAACAGATGAGAGTGCATGTATAGGAAATGACAAGTATGACATTTAATTAGATATGGTCAAAAAGTGTTGTTAAACCTTACGTCTTCATTTGATAAACTCTACAGTATGTAACAGTATCTACATTGCACCTAAATTGCAGCAGAACAGTTAATTGTTAGTGACTATTGGTCTGGCAAAAAAAACTGCGATAGAACAGCTGGCAGATGAAAAACTGACAGCAGCCAGGCAACAATCTAACTGTTTCGGTAATACTGCAGTACAACCCTAGCAGCTGTTGTGGTAACCTGTAAAAACAATCTCAACTGGGAGTACGTGTAGCTGTTTAGCCTCAAGTTTAGTAGAGACCTTGAAGTGACGCTTAGGTGTTTTCAAAGCTCACATGAAAGGTAGGTGGCTATGTAACAGACATTACAGGTTTAAAAGGCCACACTGCCTAAAAAAAAAAAAAAAAAAAAATTCTGCCTTCTTGTTGTTGATGTAAAAAGTCTTTCTACAAATGCAAGGCTTCAGCTGTAATATGTTGATTCAGGATAAAGCAGCATTTATTTTGTACATCCATAAAAAACATCTCCTGCTTTCAGTTAGCTAGTTAAAACTTCAGAGTCACATTGATCAGTTCACCATTAGTTGAGTTCTTATAGTGCCAAACTGAGCTATCGGGGGAGAAGAGCCTTGGTGAGAGAGGTACAGAAGAACCCAAAGATGACTGTGGCTGAGCTCCAGAGATGCAGTCGGGAGATGGGAAAAAGTTGTAGAAAGTCAACCATCACTGCAGCCCTCCACCAGTCGGGGCTTTATGGCAGAGTGGCCCGATGGAAGCCTCTCCTCAGTGCAAGACACATGAAAGCCTGCATGGAGTTTGCTAAAAAACACCTGAAGGACTCCAAGATGGTGAGAAATAAGATTCTCTGGTCTGATGAGACCAAGACAGAACGTTTTGGCCTTAATTCTAAGTGGTATGTGTGGAGAAAACCAGGCACTGCTCAGCACCTGTCCAATACAGTCCCAACAGTGAAGCATGGTGGTGGCAGCATCATGCTATGGGGGTGTTTTTCAGCTGCAGGGACAGGACGACTGGTTGCAATCGAGGGAAGGATGAATGCGGCCAAGTACAGGGATATCCTGGACGAAAACCTTCTCCAGAGTGCTCAGGACCTCAGACTTGGCCGAAGGTTCACCTTCCAACAAAACAATGACCCTAAGCACACAGCTAAAATAACGAAGGAGTGGCTTCACAACAACTCCGTGACTGTTCTTGAATGGCCCAGCCAGAGCTCTGACTTAAACCCAATTGAGCATCTCTGGAGAGACCTGAAAATGGCTGTCCACCAACGTTTACCATCCAACCTGGGCATTCAGCGTAAAACATGTGCCAAAATGTCAACATGCGAGTCGTCAGTGTCACAATTCGCTGTAGCGACCCCTAAATGATTTTATAACAGAAAACCATGAAATTCCAAAAGGTTCACATACTTCTTGCCACTGTATGTTACAAAATATCCATGGTCAAGCAGGTTTCTGATAACGCATTTCAACCTGGCACCAAGTCTGATCACACACCCCATCCAATCCCTTGGCTGAGAGCCAAGGAAAATGATTCAATACATCCAATAAGCTTTTCTCTTTCTTTTCATTTCTTTCATTCGGAGTTGGCTGTGTGCTGCCATCCTGGGTCAGTCAACTCCATTTCAAGTGGCTCTCCAAACTATACAACAAATTTCCTCTGCGGTTTCTCCTTTCAAAAAGTCAGACCTTGGTACTGAGGTTTCACAAAAACACAAAGAATAAATCCTTCACAACGATAAAACACTTTATTGTGTCAAAGAGGATTATTTGCAATATGGATACTGCATTGTTAGATTTAGATTGTTTCAAGATATTGCTCTCCCTGTTAGTGGACAGGATGAATGAACATTGCAGGAGCTCCAACAAGTCTTTATTCAATTATCACTTGATTCATCAGGTTGTATGAGCACAATATGTGATTGAATGCACTATGAAAGACTTGGGATTTATCTCACACTCCTGGCTCATGAGTTTGAACTATGAGCATTAGTGAGACAAGACAGACAATAAAAGTGGACATTTAAATGTCATCCCCCACTGGCTCCACTGACAAGTATCAGACAAGCACACACAAATGTCTAAAGGATAATGCTCGCATTAGCGTTTGATTCATTCACTGTGCCTATCCATAGCCCCCTGTGAAATAGAATGAATATTACTGCATGTGCATTATATCCCGCTTCAACAGAATCCTTTCTACAGAGAGCAAATGCACAGCATATATCACCAAACGCAAAGCTTATAGGAAAGGCCCTAATTAGCCTCATGATTATCCTCCATTCAAATCATAGGGATTAGTCCTCCAATATGAATGGCACTATTAACCTTGGTACATTTCTGAATCATTTCCAGGATGTTAGGCTTTTCAGAAACATGTGTGTGTGTGTAAAGTAACAATGGAAATGTAATGGAGCCATGTGGCAGGGGTTAGCTTGGGATATACAGGAACTTCAGAAAGAACTGGGATGTATTTATGCATTAAAAAAATAAAAATAAATAAAAAACTACTGACATTTCTGATTTACAAAAGCAATCCAGTAATTTGTAGAGGCCTTTCTGCAGCAATTATAGCCGTTTGGGTCTTTTAGGGCAAGTGAACAGAAGGAGAGTTTAAATAGTGAAAAAACAAAGGACAACTTCAAAACAGATCCAAGTGGATCTCCAAGATTGTGTCCAGTTACACCAAGTGTCACTTTCTGAAAACGTAATCTGCATACAAGATGACCTAGGAATGCCCCACTTAAAAATACTGGAAATTGCTAAAATGCACGTTGATATACCACATTTAGTTTATTTAAAAAAACGTAAAGTAATACACCATAATGCTTCTCGGGCGATGTCCTTTGGACATGAAACAAAATCAGACCTGACAAGTCACATCAGTTCTATGTTCACAGAAGAAAAAAAATTGAGCTCTCAGGGAAAAGAACACCATCCACACAGTGGAACATGGGAGAGGGTCCGTTATGCTTTGCGGTTGCTTTAACAGGGTGCCTGATGAAGGAAAGGGCACAGCATTCTGGAGCGAAATGTACAGCCCACTGTCAGAGAGCTCCGTCTCAGTCGCAGTTCATGGCTCCTCCAACAGGATAATAACCCAAAACATACATCTTAAAGCACCCGAAAATAGATTATCAGAAAGTTGAAGGGCACCAACACGCCACGTCAATAGAGATATATACATACACACACATTTATAGATATTGATTTTTTAATATTTCCTATTCAGCAAAAGTGTGGGCTGAAGACATGGTCATGCCTGTGATGCTCATCAGTGCTCAAAGACAATTATAGAGTGAGAACTTAAGGGTAGCAGAGGGTAATCCTTTTACCAGGCTGCCTTAGGGCTTTCCAGTGGGCTGCTTGATTTAGGATATTGACTTCAGCCACTCTCGTCTGGCCCTAAAATTACCTATTGATTTACCCTTTTGACAGTTGTTAGCTGGAAACTTAATCACAGCGACCTACATTGTCATATCAAGTACGCTGTTGTTCGGCACTAGATGCTGGTTCCCTTTTTGCCTGTGTTCTAATTATTGCTGCTACCATAAACATGAAAAAAATCAATATAAGTAGTATACCAGGTCAGTTTTGCTTAAAGATGTTGAAGTTCTATGTAAATTTCTCTATACTGACCTTTGGAGAATTATTCTGTTATGCCAAAGTATTTTATAGTAATTTTGATAACTGATGGTCAAACTGCATGCGAGTCCTGAGACCACTTATTGCTTAAGAATTCAATGTTATGTTGTTGATGTTCCATCTGAGATGTACAGTTTCGTACTGAAATTGTGAAGTGCTTAAATTAAAACATGCTGACTGAAAAGTTGTTTTGCAATCAGTGTTACAGCATATAGAGGCAAAGATAGAAAAATATCATTCAACTCTGACCCATGATCACAACTTTCATTGTCAAATGTCTTCAGCAAGATGCAAATCTTTGCTAGGTCCCAGCCATCCACTGTGACCTCGACCCTCTGACCTCACTGCTGGGAGTTATGACCCTGGGTCACTATTGTGTTAATGTGTGAGGTAATGTGTAATGTGACAGCTCCCTCTATCCCTTAGTGCATGTCTGTGTTTCTTACCAGTTACTCTGGTTATTTAATTGTTCCAAAAGGAAAATATCATTTTGCAAGAAAAAGGTAAAAAAAAGTTACCAAAATGTACTTGCATGTGTAATATTAAATTACAATCCTTCATTACAAAGGACTTCAGAAGCCTAGTGAGCAATTACTTAGGCAAAGCCTGTTAAATACATGTAAAAGAAATGTAAACTTTGATAAGGATAACAGACAGAACCCCCCATTTAGTACAAGATGTACTGTCTGAAACCACAAAGGATTTCTTAAGAGGCCAAGCTACAGTGCAAAAACACAGATTCAAACAAAGCAGATTTTATGATCAGCGCAAAGTCAGCAGGGAAAACATTCAAATCATTACCGGTAGGCACATTATTCATGCTCATGTACATTCATCCTCAGAACAAGACCCACATCCGTCTACTCCACCTCTGACATCCACTCGGGGTACATGCAGCAATTAATTTGAAGCTCCAACCTCTTCCTCTTATTCTTTCGGCTGTTCCCGTTAGGAGTCGCCACAGCGAATCATCTGTTTCCACCTAACTCTATCCTCAGCATCCTCTACTCTCACCCCATATAACTTCATGTCCTCTTTAAGCACATCCATATATCTCCTCTTTGGCCTTCCTCTTGACCTCTTGCCTGGCAGCTTCATCTCCAAAATCCTTCTACCAATATAACCACTATCCCTCCTCTGCACATGTCCAAACCATCTCAATCTGGCCTCTCTGACCTTGTCCCCAAAACAGCCGACTTGAGCTGTCCCTCTGATGTGCTCGTTCCTAATCCTGTCCATCCTGGTTACTCCTAAAGAGAACCTCAACATCCTCATCTCTGCTACCTCCATCTCTGCCTCTTGTCTTTTCCTCACTGCTA
>NW_018127891.1:1690205-1703558 GCF_001952655.1 Monopterus albus | reverse complement strand
AGATTGCCTCGTCTACATAGAATGTAGTCTACCTGCGTACTCCTACCTCCACTCTTATATGTAACTCTATGTTCCTCCCTCTTCTGGAAATAGGTGTTAACTACAGCCATTTCCATCCTCTTAGCAAAGTCCACCACCATCTGTCCTTCTAGGTTCCTTCCCTTAACACCAAACCTGCCCATCACCTTTGTTCCCCTCACCAACGTGCCCGTTGAGGTCTGCCCCAATCACCACTCTCTCCCCTCTGGGAATACTATATCACCTCATCTAACCCACTCCAGAATCTCTCCTTCTCTTCTAACTCACACCCTACTTGTGGAGCATAACTGCTGACTACATTCAACATTAACCCTTCAATTTCCAACTTCAAACTGATCACCCTGTCTGACACTCTTTTCACCTCTAAAACATTCCTCACGAGATCCTCCTTTAGGATCACTCCTACCCCATTTCTCTTCCTATCCACACCATAATAAAACAGTTTGTATCCCCCTTCTAATACTACGCACTTTGCTACCCTTCCACCTGGTCTCCTGCACACTCAGTACGTCTATCTTCCTTCTCTCCATCATGTCCGCCAGCTCTCTACCTTTCCCTGTCATTGTGCCAACATTAAGAGTCCCTATTCTCAGACCTATACTCCTGCCTTTCCTCTTCTCTCTCCGTCTACGAATCCTTCTGCCTCCTCTCCTTCTTCGACCAACAGTAGTCCAATTTCCACCAGCACCCTGTATGTCAACAGCACTGGTGGCGGTCGTTGTTAACCCGGGCCTAAACCCATCCGGTATGGAATTCACACTGATGATTTGTATGTTTTTACACCGGATGCCCTTCCTGACGCAACCCTCTCTATTTATCCAGGCTTGGGACTGGCGCAGGGGTCACTGGCTTACAACCCCTGTGGCGATTACAAATACAGAGCTACAGTAAATCTACAGCATATTTAGGAATCTCATATCAACAGTGAATGACTGACTAATAGGTTTCAATAAAATGGCCATATAGGCATGCAAAAAGAGACTTATTTTATCCACAAAGATTAATACGGTAAATCTACAAGCAAATTTCCACAGACATTAAAATGTCAGTCAAAGCAGTTTAATATTGGGTGCCATCAGACCTCTAATTCTGTTGATAAAAGGTAAAATACATTAACATTCACTGGATCACTGAGCAGCACCTACATAGCATCTGGAACTTTCTTCTCTGCACGAATTTGATTTTCAATGTTCTTATACAACACGTCACAACAGAATTAACACGTTTGATCAGCCATTTCATTTAAAGTGGTTTTTAAAAAAAAATGCCTTCACTGATCTTGAACCAGATTACTTGTATATGCTTTCAAATACTTAACCAAGTCTTCAGGCCTTTTATCTGCATGTTTTAATACTGTACTTTCATCACTTTCTTAATGGAAAAACAAAAAAAAAAAAAAGTGGTTCTGTCTGGAAGGCAAAACACATTTTGCATTTTTAGAAGCTGGAACAGTTTTTTTTTTCTGTATAAACATTTTAAAAGTCAACAAGTGAAGTCAGTTTTTTTTCCTAATTGCCAGATTTTTTTTTAATTCAGGTTGCCATTTGAGTACTATAGCTAAATAATAGGACTGGGCAAAATAACGCATTATTTTCACATTAGCACATTACTTAACACCAACAATTATTTTATTTGGCATTAACGCAGTTTTGTCAAGTTTTGAAAGTCCGTTGCTCACTGGCTTTGAAAACATATACACACTAACCATGGGTCACAGGAGGGGTGGGATTCTGATCAGTACTGGCTTGGGATGGGCATCATGTGTCTCAATGAGAGCATTTGGGGTGGGCCTAAGACTGCTGCAGCACTCACATGAACCAGACGCACCATCACAAGAATACGCGAGTTGTATGAAAAGAAGAGGACTACAAAAGTTTTGTTCATATAGCAGTACTTTTAAAATCAAAGTGTGCAATACACTGCTCTTGAATTCATTACTGAATGCTGCTCATATCAATGCAGTTAATTGTGTTTAAATTACAGAAAATCATGCAGTTAACAGTTAAGTGTCCTGCATATAATCTTCATAGTTTTAAGTCTCACAGACATTTTTACAAAGTGCTTCAACAAATGGGATATTAATTCTGTCATGTGAGGCACTTCATAAAAACCCAAACTATGAATGTTCACAATGTCAAAAATCTTATGGTGCATCACTAAATGTTAACATGCGCTTGTTCATTCCGAAATTACTGCTGGACCCAAATGGCTGACTATTCGAATATTCATTCGTTAGGTAGGTAATCAGTTTTCAATATTAGTATTTGAATATCTGAGACACCCTACCCCCACAGCGCAGTGCCAGTAACACCTACAATCTTTTTAGCAAAGCTCTGTGTGTGGAAATCATTCAGGTAGCAGCCGCTGCTGATCATTGCCGTTTCTGATTAAAATGACAACCTGCGTCATACCAGCTGTCACTAGCAAATGTTAGCTCTGTGGCTTGAACTGATGACAGAACAAAATGAAAGTGACTGTTGTCGGGTTTGTGACCTCGCTGCAGCCGGTGGACAAACAGGCTGTCTGCTGTTAGCGAAAGATTATTTATTAGCTAAGGAGGCATTATTCTAATGCCACTGATTAATCAGAGTAAACCAAGTGCTTCTGTCATTCCAACAGAGTGAGATGTCTTCACAGGTAAACCCATCAATCTCACTTCAGTGATGGAAATATAGTACAATGTGTACACACAAATGTTTATGAAGATCCATCTGTTACATTAAATATTACATAAGTTATTAGCTTTGTTTTTATTTTATTTTATTTTTTTAAACAAAATGACATATGGGCAAAAAGGTACTTTTAGCTGCAGCACTATTGCAGTCCATTAGCCCCTATATACGCGCGCGCACACACACACACACACACACATTATTACCACTGAATATTCAGAGCCCAAAAATTGCCATTCGGGAGAGCCCGATGAAAAACGGGGGAAAAAACAAAAAGAAAACAAAAAAAGAAAAAAATAAACCCATTCTGCTCACCACAGCATTAAAGATTTACAGTATATTGCTTTTCCTATTTTTGCAGTAAGTTGCCTCTCAGCAAGTCACGATATGCACGAATGTATGTTTTCTCTCCCTGCTGGATCTTATGTTTTTATATCCGTTACTGCAGGCATAAGTGGGGTGTTTGCACTCTGCAGTGAAGCATGGTGGTGTAATAAACTGTTAATTTTTCACTTTCTCTGACAGAATATCATTAAATTCAGCCATAAAGGAGTGATGGCAAATAAAAACCTGGCATTCTTATAATAATCTCCAGCACATGTTTGGTCATAATAATAATAATAATAATTACTACACCACTGGGAGGCAAAAGTCAAGCACAAATTTCTGTGTCGATACTGTAATGTACAGCAGTAATGATGTAGGATTTGCATGACATCACTTCTGTGATTAGATGGCGAGTGTGATATCTGAGCAGTGCCGTTTCTTTTCTGGTTAACATGGCATACATTCTGAACATTAGATTAGGAGGATGTTAATGAATGTTATTTGAAGGTTTTTGGGGTTTTCAAATGCTAAAATACTATTTTTTTTTTTGGGGCGGGTTTGGGCATCTTAGTTCCCACATTTACCCTGAAAACAGATAGAGGATGGGAGGTACAGAAGGGAATGAAACGCTCCTTTGGAGATTATATCTGTCCATCGCCCACCACAGAGATTACAGCCATGACAGCTGTTGTGGCAAACAGCTTACAGAAGTACCTGCAAAAAGATGGCCATGATAAAATAAATTACCTGTGTGACAGCAGACGGCTTATGGACACCGCCTCATTCCATCTTAGTTTTTTCTTTTCCAACAGATGCGTTATCTGATTTTGTTTGGGCTAAATTGATAGAGATCAGGCCGTTTTAACTAACGCGTTTCTCATTTTACACCCAATAAGAGATTATGTGTCTGTAATGTTCACTTTAATATTCCAGTCCTCCAGGTTACACCATGATGAACAGTCTTACTCGGATTTAACATGAGCAGGCTCTTATTCTACACTACCAGTATGGATGGGCATTAAGTTTTTGACACACCCTCATTCATTTTTTTTTTTTAAATTATAAATACTGAAGACCTCAAAAACCAATAACGTGAAATTATGTAGTCAAAAATTGTTAGTTAAATACATTGCTGTTTTTAGGAATCTAAAATATGAAATCTTTCCCTTGGTGACAGATTTGCACATTATTGGCAAAACCTTGACCAGCTTTGAAGTATTTAGCTTGGCATGGGTTTCAATTAACGTGTGCCTTGTGAAAAGTTAGGTGCAAACAGCTCTATTAGAGTGCTATAATCTACTGCAATCAATATTATGGCAAGAACTGCTCAAATGAGCAAGATTAACTTTGAAGGTTTTTGCTGCTGCACTTAAAGAAACTCAAATGCTATGATGAAACTGGCTCTGTTGGTATTATACCAAGTCCCATACCAAGAGTTCTCTGCTACAGAGGATAGGTTCACTGTTTACAGCCTAAGAATTCCAGTTATAGCTCCTGTGGCTATAACAAATGGCAAAAAGGCCAAATTCTTGGCTGGCCCTCATGATTTCCAATGTGACCATGTGGCTGTGGTGGTGTAGCATGCTCTGCTCTGTTCCTCTTTTCACACAGAGCCTCTGGAGCTGAGGTTTAAAAGAAGGCCTTATCAGTGCCCTCCAGGTTCACCTACACTGGAGTCTGTATCCTCGGGGGTTAAGGCAGAGGCAAACTGAAGTCACTCCTTCGTCCCTCTTCTGCCAAAGGAGAGCAATGAAAAAGATAGAGGCAAACAAGAAAAAGGAATAAAGGGAAAGATTCATTGTGAGAGGAGGAAGAAAAATCAAAATAGAAGCAGAGACAAAAGCAAGCAGAAGCAAGGTAGTTATTAGTCTCATGTCCCCACTGTGACACATTCCTTTCTGAATGGCAAAGCTATTACTATATTATCACCATATACTTCAATATGGGAAGATTAGGAGAGTCATAACCTGTACTTTATGATTGCAGACCATTGTAGTGCAATTCTGCTGCTTTTTCAGTCCCCCCCCCCCACACCTATTGAGTGCAATGAAGTTTGAGAAATGTAGGAAATTTTAGGACAAGGCAGCTTGACCGAAAGTGACTTTACTGAAACCAAACATGGGTTGATTTTTCATATAAATATTAAAAGTTTGACATTTTGTGAAATACATTTATTTGCTTTCTAGTAAGAAAGCAGAGTAAACAGGAAGATTGACACAACTCATGTCTATGGAGTAAATCTGAAAGTACAGCCAGCAAACCAGCAAAGGCTGAAGGAAGTCACTGGTCTGCCAAGAAAACACTTCAGCACATGAGCCCTTAAAACACACACACACACACACACAAAAAGTGGGCTTTAAAGATGCTGGTTTCCCATTTCCAGTCTCCGTACTAAGCAATTCCACCTAGCTGCTCTTTGTAGGATAAATATGTGAATCTATAAAGAGCTTGCAAACAGGGTATTTGTCAATTAACAAAAAACAGAAAATGTGTTTCAACCACTTTGATAATTGTTTAATTACAAGTGAGAAATGACAAATATGGTTCCACGTTCTCAAATGTGAGAATTTGCTGTGTTTCCTTATCTTGCATTATAGTAAAGTGAATATTTTAAGACATCACCTTGGGCTTGGATTTTGACATGGGCATGTTTCACCACGTCCTAGTGTTTGACAGAGCAAACGATTAATCCATTAGGAAAATAATTGGAAAATTAATCAATAGTGGAAATAACAGTTAGGTACAGGCCTAATCCTACAAACATTAGTGGCATTAGTCTTCTCACCTTACTCTGCCAGCTACTGAATAAGTGCATTTCCCAAAATGTTCCAACTACTCTTCTAATAAAGCACCGATAAGCTCCAGTGCAGAGATGGCAGGAAAAAGACGACCTACATGCCAGCCACTGTGATGTGACAGTTATAATGTAGTGAGGCGGCAACAGTAGAAAGCCCTCGAGCCTTTACACTGAATCAGAGGTAATGTGAGTCGCTGTTGGAGCATTATAATTAAGACATCTCTCCAGGGTAAGATTACAGAGCACAACACTCCCAAAATGGCAAAACTCATTTTTTCCAGATAAACCTAAAAATACAAGTGGAGTCATCATTTGGATGAGGTCAGGTCATCTGTGCAGTGTGGGTTGGGGAACACAAAAAAATGAGTAGCATGAAGGTCAGTAAGCTGAATTAAAGTTAAAGTGTGCTTTTATTTTGAAGGGCATTTCTTTGTCATTGTGTAATGTGCATTTATGTTGATATGCTGGAAAAAAAATTGCTTATCAAAATATATTAATACGCAATTTCTGTTGTGTACAGCTATACTAACACCTCTATTAACTGAGTTGTGTCAAGATGCAGAACAGATACATTGATCAAAAAGTTAAAGTTTATCATTGTTATGGTCTCTATTTCTCCCAATATTAGATTGTTTTATTGCACATCCATAGTCAAGATCCAAAAACACTGGAGCTTACACTTTCCATGATGCATACAGTGTCATTCATTAACCAGTGATGACTAGTAAGTTCTTTCACATAATCCATTGAGTGATTGTGCCATTTCTGACCCCTTGAAATTATATCAGTCTGAAATACTGGCCTATTATTTATTTATGGCTTTAATGTTGTAAAACATTTACACATCCAGTGAACGCTCGTTAGACGTGTTTCATGTCTTTTCATGATGAGTAGCATTTTGTCAGATCGTTTCCTGAAAATGAATCATTTGAATCACAAGAGCAACAAGCTGGCTATAAACAAAAACATGTCACAAAAATATTAACCATGCAGTCAAATTCAAAGATAAATTATGAGAGCAAACTGTTTACTTTCCCAGACTTGGCAGTTGTATTTATAAGGACACGAAATATGAGGGAAGACAATGACAAAATATAAGGGGTTTTGATCCAGGTTTAAAAGCTTTTTCATTACACCTGGTCTCCATGAAATGCCATGTAGCAATTACTTCCACACCAAGTTTGTGCTATGAACCGATTAATAGAAACCTGCTGTACTGATTGTTATTGCAGACGCAATATGTAAACTTGCATTTTTGTCAACATGTTTGTTTTTTTATGTTTGTACTTGTCTGTTAGAGAGAAGCATTCAAGTGTTTTTAAAACAAATGCAGCCATCTTAAATTGCTGGCTAAACTGTGGTGGAGCCATGCCGGATTCGTGACAGGTCTGCATGTGGCCCTTTCTCATACTGTGTATCCCCAGCGATGACACACTGATCGCAGCGCCACCTTGTCAACGCCCCTAAGCACTATGTGCACATACATGCTCGGACCTTGTATGGCTTTTGAGACATCGTGCCATTAGCAGTTATTATACACTACAGCAGCAGAAATAGTTGAAGTACGGTGGAAGAACATTGGGCAGGGTTGTCACATCGAGTCAAGTTAGGTTTAGTTTCTACTCCGAAGTTTAATTTGAAGCCACTTTTAAGTTTTGCTTTCTCTAAACCAAGAGCTGTAGGTCAACACATAACCATAATTAAACTTGTTGAACACTGTCTTTGAGCAGCACCTCCATAGCCTCTTGTTCTGTGTCCATAGGAAAATGCAGCATTTCATTCATTCAAAAACTTGCATTGCATTGGAATACAATCCCAACAGTTAAGTATGCGCTTTACAAAAGTTCTGTATTTGCAGTTTAGTTGCATCAGAACATTTTAAGAGGACAGTGCGACTGAACAAATAGTAATCTGTATGTTGAGTGCAATGATAACCAGCTGTTATTAAACCCTCGCTCTGACTCTTGTGTTTTAATGAAGCTGTATAGACTGCATCATTTTACTAAATCCACATGGACTATCAAGCTCCTCTCCTGTGGAACCAGCTCCCAGTCTCAGTTCGGGAGGCACACACGCTTCTCTACTTTAAGAGTAGACTTAGGACTTTCCTTTTTTGATAAAGCTTATAGTTAGGACTAGATCAGGAGACCCTGAGCCTTCCCTTAGTTATGCTGCTATAGGCCTAGGCTGCTGGGGGGCCCCATGATGCTCTGAATTTCTCTCCTCTCCTCCCGTCCCTCAATGCTTCTATATGCCACCATTACACATCACTAACTTTGTGTCCTCTCTCTCTCTCTCCCTGTACCTTTCTGCAGGTAGCCCTGGCTCTGGAGCTCTATGTTTCTGATGAGCAGTCACTGGCCACATCAACCTGACCAGTGTTTGATTGTATCTTCAGGCCCACTCCACCAGACTTAACAGCTTGATCCCGAACGCTGTCCATTACACCCAGAACATAAAAAGACTACCTCTGCTGTTTTGCATAACCCCAGTACATTCCCCCTTCTTTGTTATATTACATGTAAATCTACTGCTGACTTTACCTGCTGCGGTTGGTCATTTGCACCATTGTCCATGTGCATCTCCATCTCACAACCATTTGACACTTGTTTGCACTACTGTCACTGATTGTACATGGTTTGAGTCATAGCCTATTAGGTTGTACCATTTAGTTTTATCTTAATCACTTTGATTTGTTTTCTTATTTTTATTCTATTTTTAACTCTACTTTAGTTTCCTAAATGGGATGGCATTCAATACTAGGTGAGAGACAGAGAGAAACAGTTTTTCAATTTTCTGTATGTCCTGCACATATAGTGAATTGATAAAAAAAAATAATAATAATTCGATCTTGACCTCATGTCTTGTGACAGAATGGGGAAAAAAATTGGCACATCATGATCCAGGGTCAATTTGTACCCTCCAAGTTCTCAATAGAGACTTCAGAGAACACTTTTCTAAGATAAGTGTTGAAGACATAAAGAGTGGCATTCCAATAACATCAATGGAAACTGTACTGTGGATTCACACAATTGCAAACTGACCCTAAAATTGACAACTTTCTCTACAGATGACAAAATTTAAGTGATGTGCAGCAAATCATTCACACCCAGTTATTTGCTTACATGCTTCTGCCTGTTACTAGAAGACCCACATGGTTCAGCACAAGTTGACTTTAACAATGAAGACACCCACAGGTAAACTATTCATTTACCTGTGGGTGTCTTCATTGTTAAACTATTCTGTTCTATTTTCTTGTACAGGTACACTAAAATCAGCCAAATACCAAGTCATACATAAAAGTAAATCTGTCCATTTGAGCAAAACCTCTGACATCTTGCAGAAATGACAAGTGGTGCAGCAGGTGAGCCAAATCATTAGATTAGGCAGATTTATGGCTCCATGAAACATGTTATTACCCACAGTGCGCTCCACTGATGTTTAACCTGATGTCTTTATGAAAGGGCCATTGTTCACCTTGCCTTGACGAACTCTGTGATGATTAGAATACCAGACTCCATTTGACTTTGTGGTCAGACAAGCAGAGGTCAGACAGGCATTTAAAACACATCTGGATGAGGGGAAATCCAATACAACATATTTTCTCAATCTGCTTTGACTACATGTCAGGTGTCCTGCCTGAACCCTTTTTTTCCAGGCAATTTGAAATGAGAGATTTCTGTATTGATTGCTTTGTTCTTGTTATTCTCTCTGGTTTGAAGTGGGCAGGGCTCCATTGGGAAAAATATGACACACACACACACACACGACACATTTGATTTGAATGACAGAACAGTCATGGGGTGATTTGTTAATGTCGCCAGGCCATTGTTAATAAAATAATCTCATTTTTAAGGGTGCTTTTTGAATTTTAATTGTTGCTTATTTAGTCCTGAACAGAAATACAACCAACAACACAGTGCCATATACATTACACTAATTAAAACTTATGACTGGGGCAAATAATTCACAGGAAAAAAAACAACTATTTTGATAACTGACAAACATCAAAACACTTCTGCCTCATCTCTGACAAAAGACCCAAATCTATAAACAGACAATTGTGTTCACCTTCTTTGTGCAGTATGGCTATTTAATCTGTTAGAGCAGCTCATGCCTATGGGTTTTTCTTCTGCTCAGAGGCTCAACGGATGGATTGTTGAGGCTTAATTTAACACTACAAACAATGGAAAACAGCCGCAAATAACAGCAGCCGTCATGAGCTTATCAGACTGAGCGGGGATTACAAGGGAAATGAATCATTAACACTACTGCCACTTGAATGCAGCTAAAGCATGATTGGCAGGCTGAACGCTGGGTGTTAGATGGGGGAAAGGAAATGGATGGAGCTGCAATCTGATACCCAGTGAAGCAGGTATCACTATTGGATAAGAACTCCAGGAGGCCCAGCCAAAATGACCCACTGTGTGTGAGTGGAAGGCAGAACTGAATGAAGAAATGGATGAAAGAAAATTAAAGCATGAAAGACAAGCTGCATGGCCACTTCGCATGGATGAATCTCACACACACACACACACACACTCTCTCTATCTCCAAAGCCCATGAACCAAACACCATGCTGATAGCTGGTGTTGATTTTTAATGCTGTCTTCTATTTATGGTTTACCCTTTATGTATTAACAAATGTTTTGAGCTAGCCATGGTATGGAGCCCAATGCAGCCCCAAAAAACGACTCCCACAAATATGACACCTGGTAGATTTTAATGGCTTTATGGAAAATAGTAGGATGCCACGGTGGTCGAGAGATTCTGGGTCATGGAGGGATTTGTTAAGTTATTACAGTGTCTCGAGCAAGGCCCTTATCGGCACCTGCCAAGTCTCTGGTGGACCCAGTGGGATTGCACTGACCCTGGTGGAAGAAATGGATATTAGAAAGTCTTCCCACTGAGAGGGGGGAAATGGGTGACAGAGCAGGGAAAAATGCAGCGACGGGAGGAAAAATGACTAGAACCTCAAGGACACAGAGCTGCAGCAGCACTATAACTGAACAAAGACCCAGCACTCACATGAGGACTGGACAAATCAATCTGATGTGGTGAGTAAATTGAGAAGTGGGTAAATGACTGGAATTGCCAAAAGAAGAGGTATCACCTTTCATTCTGTGAATTTAAGATATGAGATGTTGACTAAATCTGTCTGACAAAGTAAAATACCAGCTGTAGCCTGACTTTATACACATTTAAAGCTTCTTGTTCTAAATGCTGACCAAGAACAATCAACTTGAAAAGGCTAAAATAAAAATTGTTCAGTGTCACTTGGAGAGCCTCCTGCAAACCCCCACAAGTACAGTATTTGTGAAAACACACCACCATAGTAAACTCGTGGTCTTACCGAGTGTTTGTTTATTTTTCCTTGTCTGAGTGCACACCAGTTTTCAGTGAGCACATTCTCCAGAACGAAAGTTGTAGCATTAATTATCTCCAGCTGATGTAAAGGCGACATTCGTCATTTTGACTGGCAGCAGGAGGAAGTGTTTAATTTGTAAATTATGAGATCCCAGAATATCACTTGGTGACAGTCCCAGCCTGTGAATATGGGGAGAGGAGGTCCCAGAATGAAACAATTTCTTCAATGACTGGTGCATTTGTAGTAGTTTCCACATTAAGGGAGCAGCTTAGAGGCATTTGTGAGTTATAATGCTGAGCACAACTAATGCTAAATACATTAGGACTGCGAGGCTATGGCCTGTAATCCGTTCAATCAATAACAAGCATGACATCATATTTGGGGCCTTATTACTCCATTACGCATTATTATATTATTACAGCAACAAATTTAAAGCACATCAGAGACTATATAACACAGTAACATTAAGTAAACATTATTTAAGACAGTCCACAGCACAGTCATGGCGCAGGAGTCCTCCATGTTATTCCCTGCTTTGCTTCAGTCTGACTGGCTGGTACTAACATTTTAATAAAAAGGACACATTGCAAAATTCACTGAGTATTTTCTGACATTCACATGGGTCTCTGGTGTGTACAGAAGCACACAAAACAAGAAAAGTAATCCGTTTTGCTTTTTCCCCAAATTTGTAAAAAAAAGCCCTGCTCACATGCGGTATTCAACCGATATTGTCTCTTTTTATGACATCATACGAAATGATGTGGCAGTTCATTTCATAGGTCCTCCACCCACTGGTTATGTTCTTATGTAATTAGCCCAACTGCCTGTTTCTATTGTATTTAATTCATATAATAAGCTGTTGTAAAAGGCTAATTGTACAAAAAATATTGGACTACTCAATTTCTTTCATACGTCAATGAGGTGCCGGATTCGGCTCGTTCTGGCACAAGTTAACCCGAGTGCAGCTAAAAGTGAGAAGCCTGTTATCTGAACATTTACTGTTACACATTTGCTAATAAAAGATGGATGAGTGGTTTAAAAGGTTCAAAAGTACAGATCACTGCAAACTATTTGGTGTGGGTGGCAAATCCTGATAAACAACTCCACAAATAAAAATGATGTGCAGTCAATCTACTAAAACAGCAGCAATAAACAAATGCTACTAAAGGTTATCCTCGCCAAGATTCATGTTGTGAAGCAAGAAATTACTCCATTGTAAATGTCTTATTACATTCAGGTTTTATTTTCCTTTCCATGCACTGAAAAACCTGCTGCATGCAATGCCACCTGAACATTAAGAAATTATGTTAGTGGTGATGACATCTCGCATCACCAGGACCACCAAAAAGTTTCTGGGCTTGTCCCATCTCCTCTTGGTTCTCAGAGTAAAATGTTTTCCCTTTTATGCTAATTTAAAAAGGCAGAGCCAAATGATAACCAGTGGATGAACTGTCAGGAAGCAGGTAGGATCAAGTGACACCTTATTGGGATGCAAAAAATAGACCAAGGAGAAAGTGATTCTTTGGTGCTGTAGAAACTTTAATGTCAGTCTGTCATTAAGCATCCTGTGTGGATCTGGTCTCAGAAATGAATGCTTAAAGATCAGACCTGACCCTGCTGTGGTGTAAACACCAGAACATGCTGCAAGAGATCAGACCTCACCCTGCTGTGGTGTAAACACCAGAGCAAGCTGCAAAAAACAGCCATGTTAATAATTTGTTGGGCTCACAGCATACTGAGTCAGTGCTGAATGCTTAGATGGAAAGCACATCTGGACAAGTGAAGTCTACAGTCTCCATTTCATGCATCAAGAAGAGAAGGGAGAAAGACAGTTTTGCTTTGGAGATTTGAAACCTAGAGGACTGTTCTGCCTGCACTTTCTTGTAAGGCAAGAAAAGAAAAATCACCCAGTAGAAAGAAGATTGGTTCGATAAGGCCTCCTAAATGTCTTATCTCTCTCAATTTAAAACAGGCATGAAAAAAAGGCCATGTTGTCACTCAGGCTTTTAATTAAAAAACGTGCATGTTCCCAGGAGAGATTAGCTTGAAAAATATATTTCACTCTTAATGTTTATTGCCTCCAAATGACCTTGATCTTGTAATACTCTCTCTTTTCTTGTCTAGTTCAACTGGCCTGTTCCAATCTGATT
>NW_018127891.1:1686265-1690092 GCF_001952655.1 Monopterus albus | reverse complement strand
GAGAAAAGAAGACAGGGGAGGAAAGAAATACAGTTGGGGGGGGGGGGGAGAGCAGTGACATGACACCATGTCTATTAATCAGCAACTCAGCTAGGCTCACATCACTAAAGAAGATAAGACCGCTTATTGTCACACAAGTAGAAGCGAAGGCTAGGAAGCACCCTTGCCCAATAGTGGCTTGTCTGAATCCTGAGATGTGGACTGACAAAGACTCGTATGAGCTCTGGAAGCAGAGAGCTGCTGTCAGGGCTTTGACTGATAACAGCCTGAGTGAGAGGAGCACAAGACAAAACAGATGGACAAGAGAGTGGCCTAGCCTAAATGTGATTATGTCTCATCGGTTGGGCAACTCACCTCTGAACGTTAATTTGTGCCATTTTCTTTTTAACAGAGGCACAATGGAAAACAAAGTCTTCGGTAATGGTGACAAGAGCTCATGCCAAAAGATCTAAAACATGACTATTTCTCATTGAAGCTAAATCTGTCTCATGATATCAGTACATAAACCATCCACGCCAGTGTGACAGTGTGGAACAAGTCATATTTCGTCATTTAAAGATTTCTGAAAAGCGTTAAAACTTCTCGTTCTCATGAACCTAATAGTGTATATAGTGCAGAAACGAGCAATCAAGCAGATTTGCAAAGGAAATAAAAACAACCAGCAGTGTTGACCATATCATATCACCAATCAGCAACATCACAGAACATTTTCTCACAGTAGGCCTGTAAGCACAAACAGAAACTTCTTACCTTGCTGAAGCAAAGCAGTGATCTCTTGACATCTCAGCTGTAAACCCTTGGGGAGAGAAGTCAAGGTCTCAAACAGGAAAA
This sequence comes from Monopterus albus, assembly GCF_001952655.1. Taxonomy (NCBI): domain Eukaryota; kingdom Metazoa; phylum Chordata; class Actinopteri; order Synbranchiformes; family Synbranchidae; genus Monopterus; species Monopterus albus. The sequence goes on along the minus strand of NW_018127891.1, from coordinate 1,689,261 downwards.
CTCCTGTCCTGACTTGAAGTGGACATGAGAGGCTCAGCAGACAGATGTTGAGCTTGTCAGCATGCTTACATCTATAAATCCAATAAACAACATTGCCCTCTACTAGAGACCAACACTGCGTTGAACTAAAAAGGTAACAGCAGCAACAACCTGAGGGAAAACATTCACAAAACCAACTCAATCCTAAAACACCCACAATATTCAAATGCGAGTAGGGCTGGGTACTATATTTGGGGGTAGTGTTAATTTTGTAGTATCTGTATATCACAACATGACAAGTGCAGGCAAAAACACATTAGATCTAAATGATCTTGAACCACCACGCCAAAACCCCACAAGAGCAACAACCAATAAAGCAAAAATAAAATTAGTCCAAACTGTAAATGATAGGCTACTCTAATATTATATTTCACCACTGCATAAACAACATACAAACCAGATAATGCACTGTCAAACCATAACCCAAAGATAAATAAGCTCAGCCACAACAAGCCAGCCATTCACTTTAAAGCTCAATTCGTGGCAGGATTTATCAGCAGCAATTAACAGCCACCCTTAATTTAACAACATGCCAAGAATCTGCTGCGGAGGAAAACCAACAGTTCAGTTAATAAAAATGCTTATTCTTACCTTATTGAAGTGAAGGCAGACTATCTCACTGCACTTTAGAAGAGGTTGCGGTGCTGAGTTGTGACAAGAGCTACAGCAAACGCCAACTTCCAGGCTGTTTTAGGTGTTTCAGGCCCACAGTTGACAGTCGACAGATGAACCGAGTCACTGAGTGGTGGCGGTCGCAGCAGGGAGCTCGGTTCAAACAAATATTTCCTCAAAGTCCTTCTGAAGCCATGTAATCATACTTTTAGCTTCTTCGCAGGAGCAGTGGCAGCAGCACCGCAGCAAAGTAAAACAGTAGGAGGCTTAGGCGGCGAAATGTGACCCATTTGTGTCACAATTTGTAACAATAACTACAAAATAGTCATTTTAAATTTGCGGCTACGCATTGGCAGCCACTGAAAGTCACAAACTGTATCAGGTCATACCGAACTTGTTTTACCAAACTGTGCTCTATAGGAATATATGCCTCTTGCAGGGGGATACGTACATACACATTGAGAGCATATGTACCACAGTCAAATTCCTCGTGTGTTAGACACATCTGGCCAATAAAGTTGATTCTGGTTCTATATTATTTTTGTTTCCAGAGGTAGAAGCATGCCTTTTTTATTCTTTGGTTACGCAGCCTAGCGTGACATCTACAACTCAGGCTGTGAGTCGCCTCATGCGCAGTCATGGTAAACCCAGGTGATTTTAGTTGTGCCTAATTAGACCTGTTCAAACATCCACTCCCCCTGACAGACTACTGTATAAACTGGGCTCTCCTAAGGAGTAAGGACAGTTACATCACTGTTATTTATTACATCCATTAAGTGTGACTCGTTGCAATATGGGATTCTTAGCAGACATTAGGGTTTATGCTATAGAAACTACTTATTTGATCAATTATTGGCATTTTAAGGTACACATATAAAGGTCACATTTAAAATTAGGATATTTAAATTCAATGCTGAATAGTAGTATGTGATACACTATTTGGTAAATAGGGACTCATTTCAGGTAAGGCCATTTTCACAGCAGATATTTTGGCATGATGTAGCATGAAAAGCACATGTGTAATTGATCACACTCTCCTTGGCTGCATTCCATTTATGTGAGCCATTTCCAGGATCATGGTATTGTGCATGCTTGCTGAGTGGCATTGTTTAGTGGGATACTTAATGGAGCTCAGCCATCATTAATGTTGTTAGCTATGCCTGTGCTTTTTCTGCTGTGACAACTCAAAATGTTTGCTGTGAAAAACACCTATTGAGTCTGGTGACTTTAAGTAATTCATGGTGTAGCTCAGCCCATCCTTAACCTCAGCAGGGTCTAATGAGCCAGAACATCTGTAAACATCTCTATGTGTGTGCAGAGTCTTTAAGATATGAGACTCAATCTAAAGTGAGAACATCAAGTCCAGAGACAGTAAATGAAATTACTTGCATAAATTAGAGCAGAGTATACAGTGGGGAGTTGTAGTATGACTTTAAGAAGAGCCCCTGGATCACTAGTTAACTTAAAAAGCCATGCTCAGGTGCAAAGGACTAATTTTGAAGATTATCTTACAAAATGAAAAGGGGCCCTATATCATGGCACAATTCATCACTACAAAACAAACAAAACAAAGCAGATGCACTAGCACTGCAGAATATGCTGGTATATTATTATATATTGTTAAGGCTTATTAAGTTCTCCAGTAAAATAGTATTCAAAACCTTTGCCTTCTGTCCTAAACATCTGGCTATTTTTACACCAAATAATATGGTAACTATTACCTCCACAGGAATAAGGACGAACGAGCTATATAGGCAAACTGATGATGATGACATTTATTTAGATGACACGCACATGTTATCTTGTAGTCTTTGAAAGAAGAATGGGTATTGCTCGGTTGCTTTATTCTTCATGATTTTCCTTGTTGGGATCCACCAGCCATCATCAAATCAAATCAAAATCAAATCAAATTTTATTTGTAAAGCGCCAAATCACAACAAAAGTCATCTCAGGACACTTTACAAAGTAAGGTCTAGACCTTACTGTTATCAATATTATTACATAGGGAAAACCCAACAAATCCCCCTTGAGCAAGCACTTGGTGACAGTGGGGAGGAAAAACTCCCTTTAACGGAAGAAACCTCCGACAGACCCCGGCTCTTGGTGGGCGGCCTTCTGCCTCGACCGGTTGGGGTGAGTGGATAGAGGAGAGACAAAAGAAGAAAAGCAATAAGACACAACAATCAAACACTGATCAGGTCGATGTGGCTGGTGACTGCTCGTCAGAGACATAGAGTTCCAGGGCCAGAGCAACCTACAGAAAGGTACAGGGAGAGAGAGAGGACACACTACGGGAGAGAGGAAACAAAAAGTTAGTAATGTGTAATGGTGGCATATAGAAACAT
>NW_018127891.1:1673204-1684217 GCF_001952655.1 Monopterus albus | reverse complement strand
AAGCCAACTGAGTCTAATAATGAACAGAATGCATTGTTGAGGCTGTCATTGTCGGCATCTACATGAATATTAAAGTCGCCTACTATGATTATTTTATCTGTACTAAGCACTAAATCAGACAGAAAGTCTGAGAATTCACTTAAAAACTCTGAATAAGGAGCAGGTGGACGGTATACAATAACAAACAGAACAGGCTTTTGAGTTTTCCAGTTTGGGTGTGAGAGACTCAGGGTGAGACTTTCAAATGAATTATAAGTATGTTTAGGTCTACGCTTGATTAATAGGCTTTTGTTGAAGATCGCCACCACACCTCCACCCCGGCCTGTGCTTCGAGGGATGTGACAGTGACTAGGTGGGGTGGATTCATTTAGACTGACATATTCTTGCTGCTGACCAGGTTTCAGCAAGACACAATAAACCTGTTCACTTATCAAATCATCAGTCTGTTGTTCACATACTTGCTACAGTTTGAACCAGCTCTGTGAAAACTGAGCAAACTCCATCAGATGTTGAACACTTTGAAATGCAGTTGGAACCTCCATGAAAAGCTAGTAAATGAACAATGAGTCGGGTTTGTTGTTTCAAACAATCTTTTTCAAGGTCAAGGTTTCAGACAGTATTGACAGAGTTTTGCCAGCCTTCGTTAACATATACAGTATCTCCTCTTTGGCCTTCCTCTTGACCTCTTGCCTGGCAGCTCCATCTCCAACATCCTTCTACCAATATAACCACTATCCCTCCTCTGCACATGTCCAAACCATCTCAATCTGGCCTCTCTGACCTTGTCCCCAAAACAGCTGACCTGAGCTGTCCCTCTGATGTGCTCATTCCTAATCCGGTCCATCCTGGTCACTCCTAAACAGAACCTCAACATCCTCATCTCTGCTACCTCCATCTCTGCCTCTTGTCTTTAGACCAGGTTTTCCCCAAAATGTTTTCCAGTTGTCTATGAAGCCCACGTTATTTTCTGGGCACCACCTAGACAGCCAGCGGTTGAATGACGACATGCGGCTAAACATGTCATCACTGGTCACATTGGGTAGGGGTCCAGAGAATCATTTGTTTTTTCTATAAACTGCAACATCTCTGATGTTTGCATGACACATTTTGTCACATCGAATGGTTCTTTTGTTTATCTCCTCATTCTCTGTCATTTTCTTGTGATGACAAAGGGTCTTTGAGGCAGCTATTACCTTTTTTCTTCCTCCATTTACCATTTGTTCAACTGTGCAAACCCCATTGTTTTAATTTCATGCAAGACATAGTTTGGTGTTTTGGTTAAATCAAAAGTATATTCAAAGTGAAACCCGCTCGGCTTTCAGTGAAAGCAGTGTTTATGTTAAATATGCATTTTTTATTAGTTAAACGTCGCCTTCATTTTGTATTTTTTGTGAAAGTACCTAAATGAGGCCAGGATGCAGAGTTTAAATGAATAAGACTTCTTGATGTTTTTCAGGGTTTCATCTGTGGATGTAGACAAAATTCACATTTGCATTCTTGCTGAATCCACCCACTCCCCATGCCACTGGGTGATCAAAAGTTTGTTTAATAAGGATACAACACAAGGGGGATTTTAATTACTAACCTAAAACACTTTCAAATGATATTTGGGCTGATGCTGTTGCTGGAATCGAGGCTCTGGCATCAGGGAGAGGCTGGGTTTAGAGAATTTCTGAGTCAAAGCAGCTGCCTTATTTGTGTTGTGGGATTTAGAAAGCAACTGGAGCAGAGATCAATAAGGTGTAATAGGCCTGAGAATGAAATGATGCCAAAGTGTCCCATGTCAATGAATCTGCTTATCTCTGTCTGCCAAACTCCAGTCTACTAGCCCATGCTTACTCACCTGTGAATTACTGATCGTGAACTGGAGCACTTGCAGGAGAACTAAATAACAGCTGAGTTTAACTGAGTGTCCTTGATTTATCTTTAGAACCAAAGATATTTTTCCTACATAAGCAGGTGTAGATGTATGGCTCCGGTGCTGAGAGGTTATGGTAAAGAGTTTAGGGACTTTTTTCTTCATTACATTGCCAAGAGCTGAGAAGGTTCACTATCATGAAGGAATGTAATGTAGCAGGGGTGAGAGTATCAGAGTTAATCCTGGATTAGGATTATAAACCTGCATTATGGTTTTGTGCTAGCACCTGCAGCCCTGTTTTTTATCCACCATGACCTGAACGTATGTACTTTAGGAGTGGATCACATCATGGAAATGCCAATTAACAGCTTTCAGGTATTGTTCAAACACTAGACTGAATCACAGATATCTACCAGCTATTATATTCTGTTATATATAATTTAATTCTAATTTATAAATTACATATTTTTAATGCACATACACTCCTCTTTCCTCCTTTGTTGCCTAACTTGCATCACATACATATACTGCAATTGTGTCTCTGAGATTGTGCCATTGTAAACTAGCAGGAATAAACCCCTCTCCTGGCATAGTCCGATAAGACATGTGAACATGCACCCCACTGTTTTCTTATCTTGCTGAGATACTCAAAATGCCCCCATGCCAATGCCAAGTGTGATACGTGCAGCCCGGCATTATTAGTGTGATTGGAATAGGTCCTTTTATTCAAGGACGTGATGAACATGGCAAATGCTGCAAAATCGGAGCCGCAGTTGTCATCACTCTAAATGAGTTTTCCTTTCTTGGAGACAAGATTGTGTGCCGTGGTTGGTCTGACTGGAAATGTGAAGCCAATGGTTAGAGGGGAAGCAAACAGGAGAGTGAGTGACAGGTTAGCACCCAAGCTGCATGGTAGGAGCAGGTGGTGATCTCCTGGACGTTCTCATTTGACAACTCATGGCACTGATGGAGAGTGCTGGAGCTTGACTCGAACTGATCAGCTCTGATGTGGCCAAATATGTACTAAAAAGTCTCTGAATATATTTATTTATTCACCCTTAACAGAAGAATCTTGGAATGGTGTTGTACTGTGTCTCATGCATTTTCTTGTTTCTCATCCAGAAACCAAAATGTACATCCTCATTAATTTGTTTTATTTTTCTTCCAGCACAGTAGCAATATATATATTTTTTAAAACATTTTCTGTATTTTATTTAAAATTCCCCAGGTTTCCCAGGACCTGTTTATTAAGAACTGATGATTTCAGTGATTTTTCATTTCATACCATAGAGGAGATTTTGTGTTTGACCCGGTAATTCAACACTTAAACCATGTCTTTTCATAGCAGGTGACTATCTTATAAGTGTTTTTGTGATGTTACCTTAAGACATACACAACTGTAACTAGACATGATCTACAGAAATTTTTCTCTTGAGGAGCTGCCAGCTAAAAGTGATCTAAAACTACCTACACTTGTCCTTGGCCATGCTTTTAACAAATAAATGGTGACCTGGATATTATAATAGAAACAAACAAGCTGCTAGGTGTTTGTATTCAGAAGTCTGACCATTTTATTGTCACACAACTATCTCTAGTACAAGCAACAACACAAGTAGGCACCATGAACCTACACTACCAATCAAAAGTTTAAACACATTTTAGCATTCAATTCAGTGGGAAAGTGTGTCCAAACCTTTGACTGGTAGTGCCAAATCCTTTTGACTGTAAGTATACTGCATATTTTTATGCAGACCAACATAACCACTCTTGTGTGACTAGAGATTGCTAGTTATGGAGAAAATGGTTACATGGATAGTAAGGTTTGAATGGTATCATTACTAGTCTATTCACACTGGAGAAGTTAACATAGGATCAATAGTCAGAAAACACAAAGGCTTTCACATATTGCACTGAAAGCTTCAGCGGTTTATTGTCAATGCAAGAGGCTTCCAGAAGCTGGGAGGGATAAGAGGATTTAAAAAAAAGGGATTTAGATAACAAAAGATGAGGAAAGAATAAGAGAATCAATGCATTACAATGCATTTTTATATTGTAAATAAATATTGAAATAATAGGAATATGATACAGGAGTCTCTAACATTTACAGTACATGATGCAGCTGATAAGGGTTGTAGATAATTTAACAAATTCTAATCTGAATTCCTTAGTGAAGGAATATAATTTACAGACTTAAACATAATTTAAAGAGTAACGGCCATGATTAATTTGCAATAAATTCAAATTTACTCAAGTCTACCTGAAGACCTATTGTAGATAAAGCCAAATGAGTCTTAAAAAACTGTGATATGTTGAAACATCTTAAATGAATATCATTTAAAATTTCCTTAGAAGGAGATGAGTGGCACAGAATGGCCTCATGTACTCTACTGTGGAGATACTGTATCTTTCACCATTCATGCTAGGATCGTTTGGTTAAAGAAGCCCATAGAAAAGACATGGGGGTCAATATTTGTACCTTATAGAGGTGGTGGTGCTATCAGTGATGTGTTTGTATAAGTGGGCAACAGTTGTTTGCTTTTATTTGTATATTTACAGCAAACAATATCTTTTGTACCTACTGTATTGTTGGAAGACTGTAAGACAGCAGTCATGAGGACATTTAAAATGTTAAAGCCTTGCATCAGTACAATCATGCAAACAAGCTTCACATTACCATTCACAACAGATTTTATGTCATATGTTAATGCCTTGGAGCAACATTGCGTTGAGCCCCATACTCCCATTTTGCCCTCTGCATTGACCAGCGTCATGCAACCATGCACAAACAAGCAACTTTAAGGTTATTTAAAGGACAGTGATCAATAATGCTCCTGTAACTCCTACTTAATCTCCATAATGAGCTTTATTGCAGTAATTAATCATGTCTTAGCAGCCAGTGCCTGAGCTCCCAAAAGACTTCTTGGAGAATAAAGGCCAGGCCTGGCTGGTGCTGTCCACAGCTGACTTCACAAGGCTCCCATGGTGAGGGTTTCCTGTTAACAATTAGACTGTTCTCTTGAGTAGTGTTGATAGCTGCTTGATTGTGCATGTTGCCATTAGGTAATACTTCAACCTCAGAAATATTCCAGCTCTTGCCACTAGTAAATCCTTAAAATCGCTCTACATACCTGGACATGTCAGAAAAATCTATCTTAACATACAGTAATGAGGAGCCTTTTACATGAACGTACTTTCCATGTCCTGTACATGTACAGTGGAACTTCTCTCAGGCTAAAACACAAGGATGTACTTTTTGATTTATAACCATCCATCCATCCATCTTCCTCCGCTTATCCGGTGATTTATAACCATTTTTTATTAAATAAAAAAAAGATTTATAACCATTTTTTTTATGTTTAATCTTCAGTGAACACCCAGTTAATGATACAGTAGGCCTATATACTAACACATTAATGAAACAAAGCATAAATTGCAGTTCAGCAAGAAGTAAAGACAAAGATAAATATGGTTTTATCACAATACACTCCATGGAATTTATCTGCAGTTTCTCTTCTTGAGACCCTCAATAACTGTAGTGAAGATGAAAGGTATCTATGTTTTGATTTTCCAAAACCTTTGCACTGTAGATTAGTTATTATTTGAGCAGGTTTTTTTTTTTTACTGTAAATATCATTCTTTAATCACTGTTTTTCCCCTGAATTTTTTTGTCTATAAAAATGCCACTTTTATCTTAGAATTTCCTGCTGCTTCTCCATTAATAACTTATCTCCTCCAGACACATGTCTTCATGAGCCAGATTTGGTCGGAGGTGGTGTGTTTTCACGTATATTGAAATGTCACTGGTTCTAAGAAAAGATTATATCATGTCAGTTAAGATGATCTACTTTGGTGAAGTCTCAGAATCTTCACGTTTGATTTGGATATGGTGCCATTACACGACTCAGATCTGTGAAACTGATGGGACCACTATGCAACACAGCTTGATCAAACCTTCATGTTTGGGGGTTTACACAAATAGGTACTCAATTCTCCATCTAAGGAGGCAAGGTAGGTCAAAGAAGTAGCAGGTGGTAGATGAGGTGGACAACATGAGTCCTCTTATGATGAATGAATCAGCTGCATTTAGAAAACTATTGATTCTGTCCTGGGCCTAATAGAAGGCAATGATGGCATGGAGGTGAATCCATTACTGGATAGGAAGCTGTGTGAGGTATGTAGAGGGCTAGTGTGTGTCCTTTCCCATTTGTCATCACCAGTGTATACCTAACCGGAGGATCATGTGAGTGTGGTGTAACGGTGTCCTCCTGTCCTCTACACCTGTAAGCGAAAATGGGAGCATTGTCTATTAATCTCAAAAGCAATGCCAAAAAGGGCCAAAAATACTTCATCATTCCTCGTCCACCTGACTGAGAATTCTCCATGTCACACAGACAGAAAAAAGGGAAAAGGAAACAAAGTAGGTGGCTCTACTCAGTCAAGATCCTTTCTTTCCCAATCTGAAACAACGCTTTGCTGACTGGGAGCAAGGAAAATGACCCCACGCAGTCAATACAGTAAGTCTTCAGGGACAGCAGTGCACTTGTGAACAAACAAGCACTTTTCATGACAGAGCACAAAACACTTTTATATATGGTATCTTTAGTGTAGCCTTGGTTTATATATTTGGGGTTTTTAAATGGAAATTAAATGGTAAAATGTTGAATTGCATGTTTGTTTTTTTACAGACATTTTCTATTAGCATTTTTGACAGAATTGACCTTTTCCTGAAGCTCTTTGACTCAGTCACTGAAAACCTCTGGTAAAGCATACTTGACACATCAATTTATTACTTTTGGATCAATATGCTATTATTGTTCAATAATGTATAAAATGAACTCAGCCCAAACAAACCATCCACCACAAGGTCAGCACAAGAGGCATCTGGTCACTGCCAACAAGGTTAGGGAGGTTTAAAAACAAAGTGCTCTTTCTGTACGGCCTGTGCCATTTCACTGGCATTGCCATTGGCAAAATTGCTTCACTGTTTGCATGAAAGTTTGATGACATTTGATTAGAAGGTCATTTGGGATTTCCTTCATGCCTTTTCCTCAATTGTTTGAAGTGTTTGCAGTGTAACTGTATCAACAGCAGCTGTGAAGTCTCAGATGACTTTTCTTTTAGATTCCATCCTAAAATCTTTTGGCAAACCCTTCACCTCTTGCTTAATAGAGAATGGGGAGCTAAAGAAACCTGGATCCCATTCTCTAAAGCACTTTTAATTTGATACTCAATCTCATAATTTATATCACTATAGAAATATTTGTCCTGTTTTGGGGATTAACATGTTTCTATTTTCTATCATTCTGTGTAGATTCAGCATCATATCCTTCACTGCATACGTTATATTCTCATGGATGCTTTGAGTTTGTTAAGTCCATAGCTATTTTTATACAGCAGTAGCAAATATTTTTGACTATTTATTTCACTAATCTATTCAGGGAAAAATTGACTATGTACTGTATGTGATTTGTCATCATCTTCCTCTCACTCCTAATTTTTAAACAGGTCTTGAGAAATAAAAGTGCAAGTTTCCAATCAAATGAACTGGTGAGAAGTGTCTGACAATGACAGATTGTATTGCATTTGTAATAAATGTGAAAATGTGAGCCAAAACTAAGATACATTATGCTTGGTAGATTTGTGGCAGTGAATGTGTATATCCTATATTTAGGTGGCATGAATAAGTATTTCATTTCAGCTTCCCAGAGATTATGAATATTTGGACAAATGATTGAAGCACTGGGAGAAAAGACACACTGGACAGTAGAATAACACATGATAAGTTCACATTACCCAGATCGGTGCTATCATTTCAGCTGTTTCTTTTCATGACTAATTTCACATTCTGTGCCTGCTGTGCTCTCTTTATCTTAACATGCAGCTGTTTGCTCAAGGGGATAGTATTTTTAACTCAGAACTGTATGGAGCTTATTTACCGCCATCATATCATCAAATTGTCAAGAAGCATCTTTTGCCGACTAAACCTTTTGCATATCTGTGTACTCATAATTGATTCTCTGTTATATCACTCACAAAATGCCACTGAGATAACACTGCAGCATGGATGGTATACTGTAAAAACCCCAGTGAGGTTTGATAGACTGTCACATCTTATCACAACTTTGAAACACTGGGGGGGGTAACCACAAAAGGTGTTTCTGTGCCACACATTTTCAAAGGGCTCAGCCTTGAAAATATCTTTTTGTATTTTTTCAGGTTAGTGGAAATGTTTGACAGAGTTAACAAGTAGCTTCAAGAGACTAACTTTGAGATTTAAAAATAGGTTTGTGTTTGGAACTTTCCCTGCAAGCTATGAAGGGTGCAAATAGAAATGTGGGCACAGTAAGTCCCAGGTAAGTCTGTAGACACAAAGGAGATAACTTTTCATCAAGTAGGACAAGAGGAGCAACATTTAATGTTGTATTATCAACCTTATGTAGTACTGATCTTTCAGTCCCACCCTCCTTAGTCACAGTTGCTAAGCCTGTCAAGCTATTCAATAATATGCAGTTTTCAATAATAATAATTTCAGATAGCGGTAGACAAAGTAGCTTCTCATTTCTAGCTTGCGACTATTGATCTTAACATCTGTAATGCCTGAATTTTGCTAACAGGCTAATATACATTAACTCCATTTGTTAGTTGAAAACTCCAGGTGATTTGTTGTGTTTTGTTTTGCCCTTAGCCTTGGAAAAGGTTTAATGGTTATTTTCTAAATGCTAAAACACTGAGACTAAAGCTACACACGTCTGTGAAAAAAGTCATCACATAGAAGACATGGAAATAAAAGATACAACTTCAGGTTCAGGACCAAGGGCAGTGTTTTACCAAATGCTGCTAGTTTCAATTATATTCCAGCAGCAGATTTGTTACATCTTGTAATGGAGTTGATAAGAGAACAGCAGCAACCTGATTTGTGTAGCACCTTTCATGCAGATATGCAGCCCAAAATACTTCACAAAAGCAAGATTAAAACTATTTAATTTACTGATCCATTCACTGCACAATACTGTGTATATCTGTCCTTGCTGCTACTTTTCTCTTTTGTGCATTTGTCAGAAAACATTTTATAATTACACATGCTGACATCCCATTCTGACAGTTTAGATTTGAACTGTAAAATGTAACTATTTATCCAAAAAACTCTCATGATAGGTAGGAGCGCTGTTAATGATTTGTAACACCATAAAATAAAAATAAAATTAGTCTCAACATCATGGGTGTAGAGCCTCTTGATGTTTCTTTTTAAAATTTGCAACATTAAAAGCATGTGTTGACAGTGCAAGCCTGCAATGTCCTGCTGTGCCAAGACTGAGAAAACACCCTCCAACAAAGAATACCATCTTCCCTCAGCATCACCAGCCACCCTCCTCCAGCCAATATGCTGCTCCAAGCTCGCCATCACTACCTCCTCTGTGCCAGCTTTGAATGCCGGCCACATAACTGAGTCCCCAAGTCACATCATATATTTATCTGGAAAAATGACTCTGACAGAGTTCTGCTGGGTCATGCTTTTTGTCACTGTCCATTATTTAGATTTTTAATGTCAGCTTGTCAGTGATTTAATATCAGATTGGCTTTTTTTAATCCCTCACATATCAAAAGTGATTTACTGTAAAATTATATCATTTTTCTTCATTAAAATATGGAGTTTTCAAATTGCTTATGGTTTGAAAGTCAAATCTGGCCACATCTCTGGCAAGGATTACAAAGTCAGCTTTGTGAGTTTACAGTGAAAATAGATAAGTACAAATGGCCTGATAAGCTAACTCCATTCTGACTAGTAATATGCTTAGTTGCTACAGCTTGAAGTGGGTTTACAGTGTAATTGGGCTAAACGTAATTGAAACAGGAAGCACAAATTCACATCTGAAACAAGCTAGTTGTTGACATTTATCTGGATATAAAACTGTGATTTCAGGAAAAAAAAAAAGATTGCTCCTGGTCTCACACATGTGCATCTCTCCTGAAACTGCAACACCTCTTCAAGGCAGCCTTTCACTCTGCTGGAAATCTGTACCTGTATAACAAAATTAAAGTGTGTTCTACCTAAAATAAAAGCCTAAACTCCTCAAAGTAAACAACACCACGCTAAAAAACTATGACCTTTACCCCAGCATCTAACCACATCTTCTATTTGAAAAGCTTGAGTTGTTTCACTCTATTGTTTTTCCCTGTGTGACTCACAGTTACTATGAGTCACAATGTGACCTGTCAAAGAGGTTTCGGGGAAGTGACCGTACCACTGTCGGCCACTCTGCCCTTAGGGGGATAAAGGTCTCTGTGCATGTCAGGGATGTGCTGCAAGTCCACAAAAGCTGATGATGTTACAGTTGTGCAACACACAACAACACACAGTATATGGTTATATGGAATGTGAAATGTGAAATTTGTAAAGAATGTTTGCTAATGAAGACAAGAAAATATAGTGAAGCTAAAAACCAGTCAGACATTCAGTTGTTGTAATACTGACCTTTAAAATTGCTTTAATTCTTATGGACTTGGACCCCTACTTATGTAGTCCTTTTTTATGTACTCAAGCACTTAACAATATTTTCTAATTCAAATAGACACACACCAGTGGTGGCAATGCTGATTTTTAATCAATCACACACCAATGGCCACAGGGAATAACTCAGGGTTCAGTGTCTTGTGCAAGGACACTTGGGTTTATAATTGCACCTGAAATTTGCACAGTTGTCATTTAGTTGTCAGTTTTTACACCGCACGACTCATTGTCTGACCGCACGACTCATTGAATCATTGTCTGTAAACATACAGACAATGATTATCCTATCAGGCACTTAGGAAGCCACAGTACACCAATGATTTTATAATGCAGGAACAAAAAACTGTTGTTCTTTGGCGTAATCAAATACTATATCAAACCTCATGGGGTCATGTGCAGAGCTTTAGCCAGAATTTGAGTTTATAAGGCCCCCAAAGCACAGTCCACTACTCTCAGAAAATATTGACCAAACACATAATTTTTTTGATTTTTGTCACTGTCAGGTGAAAACTCTGTGCCTCTAAAATATCATCTTTTGAAAAAAGAAAGAAAAACGGTCATGTGGACAGACTGAGACAGTCTGACTTCACTGAGTCCTATATCTGAGATAGTGGTCAAACGTCCTGTTGTGAAGCTTTCCATCATA
>NW_018127891.1:1654448-1673141 GCF_001952655.1 Monopterus albus | reverse complement strand
TGAGTACAACCCATCCACACATATATGTGAACTAAAATTGAAGCCAAAAGTCACTCTTTGAGCAAAAGACCACAATCGCCCCTCAAAACTCCCAGGAAGCTAATTGTCAATGTTACATTTTTGTATGTAAGAGAGCACTTCCCCAAGTAGTGCCTATTACTCCCTGCATGAATTGACAGGGCTAATGAGGAAATTAAGGTTTTATTAATTCACCCAGAGGACAAGATGAGGAGAAGCAGGGGAGGAGAGGAGAGGACTCCATCTTTGATTTAAAGGTTAATTTGGAGACGAGGGTAGATGGAGCACAGAGAGTGGTCTTGACAATGTTTTGATGCTCTTGGATGTGGGCCAGCTGTCCCACCATGGGTGCTGCTCTGACAAAGGCAGAGAAAGAGTGACAGACAAGAGAGAAATGAAGTGGCAGCCAAGTTTGGGTCAAATCTGGGCATCACGTGATGGCAATTAGGGCTGTGAAGCTCATCAGTAATGCCAGTGGCTACATCCGTCCATATAGCACTAGTGAGAGCTTCTAGCTCTACACATGCTGGGTCAAGGGAGAATCAGTAACTCAACACTTGACTTTGACAAGGGCAAGCTTGAGGAGCAGCAGGTGGACTGGCATGGTGCTGATGACCTTATGCTGTCATGCTGGTGACCTTGTCATGCTAAGCACTGCCTTTCTCACAGATAATGATAAATATCACTTCCTAAACTCTCTATATTTTTGTATATGGTACACTGCTGTATCACCTCTCTTCAGACGAGATGAAAGAGGGTGTTTGTGTTATTTATACCACAGAGGTGAATCTACTGTAAGCTCAACAACATGTCATGTCCTTATCCACACCTTCCTACAGTATTTTATGACTAGCACAGATACTGGGATGGATATAACTCTAGACATTGTTTATTTACCTTCGGTAGCACAGGGTCCACCTGTGATCTGATCAGTTTTTCTCCTTGACCTTTAACAAGCATGATGGCACTGTGTACTATATAATGGAGCATCTGTGCAGGATTTGACAAAAAAAGTGATCAGTTAAACATGCTGCCAATCTTCAAACATTTGTTTTTAGGTTTTTCTCTCTGGGCAAAAAAGAGTGCAGAGTGAGGAATCTGCTATCAAGATTGTTAAAAAAAAAAGTTTGAGTCTGTACAACGTAGTGATCTAGTGCTAGCACCATTTGCATTATGGCTAAGAAAGTGATGTTTTGTACAGTGCCTCACAGGAATTGTTACTTTATTTTGTGCCTGCTTCTTCTGACTTCGCCAGTCGGAGGTCACTAAAATTAATGTTCAGTCGGTGTGTAACTTCGCTAAAACAATGTCTGACTCTATAGTTTTCTCTGGACCCCTACCCAATGTGACCAGTGATGACATGTTTAGCCGCATGTCATCATTCAACCGCTGGCTGTCTAGGTGGTGCGCAGAAAATGAGGTGGGCTACACAGATAATTGGAAAACATTTTTTGGAAAATCTGGTCTGATTAGTAGAGACGACATCCATCCCACTTTGAATGGTGCGGCTCTCATCTAGAAATCTGGATGAGTTTATTTTACAACCTAAATTATGACAACCCAGAGGTGAGTCCAGGACGCAGGGTCACAGTCTTACACGCCTCTCTGCTGTCTCTTTGCAGCTGCTACCCACCCAAAACTCCCAGAACCCCATAGAGACTGTGTTTGCCCCTGACTACCTAAATTATGTAAATCAAAAATCAACTCCAGAGGAGTTATTCATAAGAACCTAATTAAAATCAAGACTACAAATACATATACAAATAAAACTGAATTGAAAATTGAATTAATGTAGACACTGATGCTATGTCTAAAAAGTTTAATACAAATACTAAAATATAAAAACCTATCTTTGAGTTTGATCAAGTTCATCCACTAGGTTCTATTTTTCTATATCAGCATTCAAAACAAAATCAATAATAATGTGATATTCTTTAACTTTTCTAATTCTTCATTTTGGAAGCCCCCCACCGAGAGGGAGAAAAGAGATTATGCTCATAATTCATGTTCTTACACCTTGTTAAATTGCAACGAGTCATATTTATGCACCTTGTTAAATAATTCAAATATTAAACTTTAGGTCTGAGCTGTGTGGGTTCTTTTAATTGGGCCTTGTGAGAAGTTCTCCATTAAAGAGCAGTTGGGGTGATGCTGCATGATTTATGGGACTCCTTCAACAAGACAGGGACATCAACAAGATTACACTTGTCTTTATTCTCTGCTGGAAATAAAGCATATATGAATGCTAACATCCTTTCAGTGGATCACAGAGAATACTGTTAGTTGTAGAAATTCAAATGATGCTCTGATGCAAGTTTTTGTGCTTTAAGTTACATGTAGTCAGTAACTGAGTATTAGAATTATGCCTGTGTACAGAGAAAGGAAAACAAAACTGGCTGAGGGCGCTTAACATCTCCAGATTGTCTTTTTTACTGATTCCCCTTTTTTGCAAATATATAACTGTGTGGTATTGGGTAATAAATCACCTGGGATTTATGTCTGAAAATGAAATAAAACATGTAAACACAATAATGTACAAGTGGCTTCATGTGCATATGCATCCAATAAATGACCATTTGTAATATAGAAGAAAGTACTCAAAATTTGTTGGATAACATTCAGCATATAGACTGATATTATCTCATTTATGTGTCCTTGTAACACACCCCACAGTAATTTATTATGTGATAGAGGAATTAAAATGAAAGTTTGCTTTGATTTGTTCCTGCCCCAGAAACTCTCTTCAACTGAAGTTGCTGTTTTACCAATTTTGTAATAGATTAAAATTAGTTCTAACCTACCAGACACAGTCAGACCAGTACTTTTAGCTAAAAAAAATACATTAGAATTAATTAAACTGCATAATATTTAAAACTTAAGGCATGTTTACATAATTGCAGAAAACCAGCTTTTTCATATACCTCTCCATTGTTGTGTGTGGGATGTTGCTGAAAGTTCCAGTTTGTTCAACTTTGACCCCAGTTGCACTGACGTTTGTGAGCGCAGCCATTCAACCACTGCTTGAACCGTAATAGATCCATGGCTTGAACTGATGAGAAACTAATTACCCTAATTATGTTGTAATTTCTCAAACTGTACAGTAACAAATGACCCTCATATCCAGACCAGAAAAAGACAAGCAACCTATTTAACTTGTGAAATATCATCATGCAGGTGCAGCTAACAGTTTCTCTAACACATAGCAATCTCTAGCAACATTAGCATTATAGCTAAGGTGGCGCCGTTTCATTCTGCACCCGACGAGATTTTCTGTGCCAAGCAGCATAGAATGCAATGTGCCTAATTCTTGTTTTTCTGTGATAATGTTTACATGCCTTCATGTGTATGTAAACCACTAATGATTCCTTTAAATAAACTATTTGTGTTTGAATGGCCCTTATGCAAATCTTCCATCTGCCAGCTGAATCAGACAGAGGCCACAACAACCCCTGCACAATCAAATGAATAAATAAAATAAAATAAAATAAAATCAAAAAACAGACAAGTGTATGGGTCATGGCATATATATAGTGCTCTGATTTAATTATTTTGACTTCTCTACCTCTGCCAAGTTTTTTAAGCGATCACCATCAGGGCAGAGCCTGTGGAATTGATGCCTCAGGTCAAATTAGTTATACACTTATTGCTCAGATTGTGTTTGTTTGTTTCTGTTGTTACGCTGTCCAGCTTAATGTAATTGCAGTTTGGCGTACTGGGTCAGCCTGCCCCAAGCCCACTGCTACTTCAACATCAAATTGCAAGTCTGTGCTGTGCATATTCCAGGAACACTGTAAAATGGATTTCATTCATGTTTAATCAAAATGGGTATCCCACTTTGGAAAATGTGGTGTTTTTTTAAAAGATAGAAGTCACTTTTTATAAAACAAGCACCCACATATTAGCTCTGACGCAAAGCTACCATCTGCATCTATTCTAGTCACGTTCAACAATCCAAACGTGATCATTTAGAGCTGTAGATGACAGATTAAAGTGTCTTAATAAGGTGTTTAGATATCACAAGCCACCTGAACTGCTTTATTCTTGGCAGCATCATTTCCACCAGTCTCTGAAATGCTAATAGAGGGATGGACACATTCTTACAGGATATATTACTGTAGCTCATTCATTGTTTTAGTGATGGTGATACAGAGTGCTGTCCAACACTTTGGTCCAAAATCTTCCAGTAGTGTTCATTTGGAATGTGATCTAATGACAGTCATCTAGACACATCAAACAATCTAGAAACCCTTCTGCATTCAAGATATTTCTCCACTTATTTACTCAGTGTTTTTCCCCAGTTTCATTAAGTGTATTATGCAGTATGAAAACAACCACAGAAAAAAAATCTACAAAGTCAGTAGTTTTCTCTGTTGGTGTTAATTGCTTGTAGTAGTTAAAGACATTTCCAACCCTCTTTCCTCACACACACTGTTACCTTCTGTGCAGCAAGAGAACCACAAAATCCAGCAAAACCAGTACATAGTGAGAGGCACTGAGACTTGACTAGTTACAGTATCACAGCTACGAGTACGCTTTAGGTCTTAGCTCCGGGCAGATCTGCCTTATAGGCAGGCGTGAGTATGGCCCTTACAGTATATAGTCAGCATGTCACATATCAGTGTGGTGGTGAAGAGCAGAGACATCTTGATGGTGCCATAGAGCCCATGTACCCTCCTCTCAGGATCAACATTGCAAACAGGAAACCAGTTTAAGCTCAGACTGACAGAGCTGCCAGTCACCTGCTCCACATCACACTG
The DNA here is from genome assembly GCF_001952655.1 of Monopterus albus. Classification (NCBI taxonomy): domain Eukaryota; kingdom Metazoa; phylum Chordata; class Actinopteri; order Synbranchiformes; family Synbranchidae; genus Monopterus; species Monopterus albus. Next base: position 1,668,366 of record NW_018127891.1, on the reverse strand, counting down.
ATGTTAGATGAAATGCAGAATGTCTTTCTACTGTTGAATGTGCTTGTTATTATTTTGTTAAGAGCCAGCTGATACATTTAAGAGTTCATAGCCTACTTGTTTCTACATCATTAAAATTTTTAAATCCGGTTTTTAGTGTTATATTTATAATGGCTAATGGCACATAAATATGATGTTAACATGATCTTTTGAACACCTACTGCTGTACATCGTGGGACTTTTATTGAGAATTTCTGTATGTTTTTCAATGACAATGGTGAATAAGTTTTTCCATATTATAGAACACCAAGAAAATCCCACTAATGTTTTCTAGTCTATCTCACTGTTGTAAAGGCTCTTATTCTGTTTAGACCTGCATTACATATGATGTGTTTTTAGTATTAATTTGAATTCTTTCTCCTCCTTCCATAATCGAGTCACCTCCTGTAAAAGCTTTACATCTGTCTGGGTTTATCCATATTAAGTCTTGCATTTCCCTCTTTATACATTGTTTATTTTTGCTAAGTGGTTTTAAAGGAAACAAGGTTGACCTTTGAGAAGCTTACAGTTTCTGCTTCTCTACACTGTTCCTGTTGTTCTGCTATGGTTGAATACTGCCATCTAAGGATTGTCTGTACTCAGATTCCTATGTGCTACTGGCAGGCAGACTTGATTCTGCCGCTTTTTCCTTATGTTGTTGAGCTTGAAAACACTATATGAAACATAATCAATCAACAACAGAAAGAAGTATTTGAGATTAAGTGAGGTATATGAATTTGAATAAGCTTGTGGATTTAATAATCTGTGCACAAGTCTTAAAAAGAGCAATCTTCTGCAGACAGTCGTGTGTTCTCTGCCACAGGCCTTCTGTTTACCACATCTTGTAACTAACTGAATCAGCAGTGGTTTTTCTAGCAGTTCTCATTTACATTCAGTGTCTCCTTATGAACCTATAGAAAGACTTTATTCATCATTAATTGAACTGCTCAGTATTCACTGAAGCATATAAATTTGTTTTAGGTTTGTCTGTTCAATTTTTATCAGATCATTCAAATTCAAGCCACATAACACGTGAAGACTCTTGTACCAGTTCACACCAGCATGCAAAGGAGATCTTGCCATTAGCCAGTGTACAGCTTAATTATGACAGTTGGTTTTAGTGGATATGACAAGACTTTGTCCTGCTGGCATTGCTGTTACAGCTGAAACAAAGAGCATTTCTGTGTGCCAGGATGTGCACAGAAAATCACAGACATCCATAGCCCCCTCCTTCCAACCATTCTCCCAGGGGAGTGATTGACGGAGGCTTTACCAAGACAATCTCATCCAAAAATCCACCTCTCTTTCTCACCTCCTCAGAGGGTCTTGAGCAGTTCCAAACAAGCTTGAGTGCTGGTTTTTATGAAAGGTATTTGCATTAGTGGCCAGCATTTGCTTGTGCTGTGTGGGTCTTTGTACTGAGCCTTTAGTCAGACTTTGAATGCTCATACTGAGATTTGTGGAAACAGTGTTATTTCCTTTTTTATATCACCGAGTTCTTACATAAAATTACTTAAACCAATGTTTAGGCAGAAACAGGATATTAACCATGGCAGGAAAATGTAACAGACTGTTCTGTTATCAGCATGGTCCAAAACAAAATTGCACAGTCTCAATTAAAGCCTGGACCTAAAACGGTGCAATTGCATCCATAAACACATAGGCTCAGAAAATGATAGCCTTACAGGCATCCAAAATACTTGTACATGATGAAATATTTCTATCAAAGCCAGTGAAGGAGAAACAACTCATTTGTTATCCTAGCTGCGCTTCAAAGAAGATTCCGGCAGAATAACATATTCCTGAAAATAATGTCAAGTGCCATATAATCCCTGATTAAAGATCAGGTCTAAGTGTCAGTGAGTTATTTGCTGGTGCTGTGTTGGTGGTATAATGAGGAGGAAAGCTACTCCACCTGAGGTGCTGCTGCCATAATCTTCAGAGTAAACACTTATCATGCTTCGCCATTGATTAGGCTGTGCCTCTCATCAATCATCAGAGGCTCGTCTGAACAGATTATTAATTATGACATCTGCACTCAGTCAAGAGCGCTGATTAGGGGGAGGAGAGAGGCAAAGACATCTGATAATAGTGAGCAGTGAGGTGTTTAGGAACTTCATCATATTGGCTGACTCATTTGGTGATCACTGTGGTGTTTGCAGGTTTGCTTGCTTACATTTCTATTATCCTGTATATAATGAAACTCTTTAACACAAAGAAGATTATGTTAGGCAGATGTATGAAAGTAAAATGACTGTGAGAAAATGTAGTTTACAGATTGATATTATTACTTTAGATGTACTACATATTGAACCTTACTGGCATTTCTGAGAGAGATGCCAAAATCAATATTAGAGTTTTCAGACAAATCTGAATAATAAAGCTAAAACATTTACACTTACTGTGACATTCTTGTGATGCTGCACTACCGCTGTCATATCCCAAACAGGTCTATTTGTAATTAGCACATACAATACAATTCTTTTTGTAAGTGACTTTGTCAAATAAAAGCAGCACATATTTGTTCACGCATAACTTATACAGCATGTAAAACACAAAATATATCCTTATTTGATTTAATAATAACACAGTAATATAATTTTATTGCATATTCACTCTTATCAAATGTGCCAACTGGAAGAGTTACCATTCATTTTGACACTACTCTTATTATTATTGCCAAACAATGCCAAAATAAGGTAGACGTAAAGTGTAAAAGGTTAAAAACAATATTTGAAATGATTCAAGGAAAGGTTTTGCAAAATGTAGTCCATCAACGTTTTATTTATGTCTAAATATTTGCCATCCATTCAATATTCTGACAAATTACTTACATAAAATCCTCTTAATATGTAGCCATGCATCAAACAATGTGCCACATCAAAGTGCGAAGTCAATCATCGGCTGAAGTTGAGAGCATTTGTTCCTAATTCTGAGTTTTTGTGTCTTATTTTATCTCTTCCAGCTGTCAATATGTGTGCAATCATAACAGTGTGAGTGAAAAATAAAAAAGCCACACAAAGACCTTGGATACATTTTCTGCATTTTGGGCGACCACTGTACATAAGCCTGTTTTTGTTTTTACATTAGCGACTAATGGTAAAAATCCAACCTTTCCTTGAAGAATGTCCATGAGTGCACTTATCTGGCAAATATTAAAAATAGATTATGGCACCATTGGGAGGTACTGTAAGTGGTTCCATAAGCAGAACTGATGATATTAAGGAGTATCGTGAAAAGTGCCTACATCACCTTGAGGGTTTCATCATCTTAATGATGTTGTGTGCCACATGCTTTCTTCCTGAAGAAGAATGACAACCATTTTGCTGTGGGCTCTAACACTCCACTTAAGCTGCTATTCCAAGAAGTTAACAGGAGAACAGGGACCACATATCAGACAGCTGGAAGATGAACAACAGGGGGTGATATGACTAAAGAGTAAAACTGCTCAGCTTTAAAACACAATCAAGAATTAAACAGAAAATTGAATGGCTTTATTTTTCTGTAAAACATTGTTGGTGGCAGCAACATAACAGACATTAGCAATCAACTGTTACAAATATGCCTGCTACTCACATAAAATATATCTTCAGCCTGTTGTTTTTTCAGTATTACATGTGTTTAGTTGAGATTTAAAACATATTGCTTGAAGTGCTTCTATTGCCAAAAAAACAAGAACTGAAGTGGCAATGGAGAAAAAAGACAATTTCTTGCATTTATGGATTCAAACTACAGGTGAAGTTTTCAAAACCCTTGGATTGTGCTTCCAGCATGATTTTCATACAAGTGATGGACTCCTTTAAGCCAGCTCAAGGAAAGGTGTGGACAGCTGCCAATTCCATGGGATTTGGAGATGCCTTGTGCAATTAGGTTCTTCCACCATAAAACACTGCCATGCTGGTGCTGCCAACCCCTGGACCCTGAGCCCCTTCTCACAGCCAGCCCGTCAACAGACGGGTTGAAAGGTGCCATTTAACCATGGAGATGGGGCCTCCCTTCCCTGCCAGCAAGCTTCTGAGCCGATTTGAAGGTGTGTGTCCCTGGACTAGAAAATCTTCCCTATCCGAAAAGTCGATTAAAGGCAACAGCTGCGTTTCAGGCTCTGCCAGGCAACCCTGCAATAGACACACACACATGCACAGCCTTTGACATCAAGAAGTGTTTGAAGCTGTTTGGCTGTATGCATCAACTTAGCCCAAACCTGAAGGTAACTTTACTTAATCAGCCTTTAAACTTTATCAATCTGTCTCATCAATTATTGTTCTGTTGACTGCAAGTTGGATTCACCTCATTAGTGAGATACAACTGGCAGCAGATAAAACACTATGCACTGCAAATATGGAATCCACCAGCACGGTGGTCAGCCATTGTATTAGTATCGTACACTCATAGCATTCATACACAGTGTTCAAATGAAGTAAGGTGGAGTGAAGTCAAGGTTTTTGTGTGACAGGAAAATGAGAAAAAGTGTTGCATTGAGTGTTGAGTTGAAAAATTAAATTAGGTGAAAAATAGGTTTTAAATAGGCTTCTGGGTTAATAGTAGAAGTATGCTAAAAAATGCAGCAATAAGTGAAGAAAATGGCCTAGAGCATAAGAGTTTGTTCAATTTTTAAAAAATCATGCCGCATTTTCTGCAGAGCACTCACTTGTTCTGTAGAGTTTCAACTGTTTGTGTCAGGAAATTGAGCACTGCAGTGGCCCTCATTGCTCAGCAGCCACCAAATAAATTTCCACTGGGGGAAGGGAAATCAATACATGCAGTCTGCCTCTTTTAGGGTCCTTGTAGAATCTCCCTTGTGATTTTAAAAGTATGTTAATGTAATTTATTGAACCTCTTACCCTAATCACACACATTGCCTATAATTACATACCTTGACAGCTGCCGGAGTTCTAATTGCTAATGCTTTTCCTGGAATTTGTCCTCTAATCCTTGTATGTAATGACTCCTAAAAGAAAGAAAAGTGCTTTGCTGCTACTTTTAGCTACTTCCTGGCCCACAAGGCACTTCGGTCCAAGCTGTCTCTTATATTCCTCTTAGTTATCAATATATGGTTAAAGGGGCCAAAACCTGTGTGAGCATTCCTATGGAAGCCCAGTATTAATGTTACAGTAAATGATGTTTTGACCTATCATTGGTCCCAGGCCATGCAATCATAAATCTGCTGGGCCCCATGACAGGTGACACCACTCTGTAGCCCTAACCTACCCTACCTTTGGCTTGAGCTAACATACTCTCTGCCCTCACCCAAGCTTGACCCAGCCTCTTACAATGTTTCTGCCTTGACACCTTAATTTATATAGTACATTGCAAATACAAAGGCAAATAAACGTATCTTGCACAGGCAAGGAAAATGATTAACAATATTAAAACAATAAGCATTCAAAAACAAGATCAATTAACACAAAATAAACATAGGCCTAAAGTTGATTAAATGAAATGCATACAATGAAAATAAAACTAAACAGACAAATACTAAATAAATAAATAAAAATAGTGTTGTCATTTGCCCTAAATGCAACAGAACAAGGCTGCAGTAAAAAAAATCAATCAGTCAAAGGCACAGAAAAACAGCAGAGGTTTTTGTGTAGATGTGAAAGTGGCAATATTTGGGAAACATTAGGGTCATCGGGAAGCTGGTGCCATCTGTGTGCAGTACAGAAGCTAAAAGAAGCCTTACCCTTTCTGGTTCTGATCCAAGGTGCAACCAGCTGGCTGCTTCCTACAGATCTAAGAGCTTTGCTGGGTTTGTATTAAGACTGTCAGAAATGTATTTGGCCCCATATCATTGAATCCTTTATGAGTAGCACTTTAAAGGTCCCATATCATACAAAACCCACTCTTTCTGTGTTTTTGCAGATATGTTTGGGTCTGGGCTGTGCCTAGTGACCCACAATGGGTGACATCAGACAACCCAGTGTTTGATGTGTTAGCTGGCTTTGTCAGAAACCCTGTGGTTGAACTGTGGTTCAGACTACACACTATTTCACACAACGTTCTACCTAAGAAGGAAATGTACTAACAGCTCCCACCTGTAAGTCTCTCCCTCATAGCTCCTCCTATGGCTGGAGAGTTACTTTTCTAAACTGCTCCATCCTCTCTTGAAAGTGCCAGAGTCACTAGCAAAATGCCAAAACCTAGTTAACACTAAGCATAGGGGCTGCAGTGTTGCTGGCTGTGGTGATGAGTACAAGTTAAAATATATATTACACAGCATTAAATGTACTATTTTAAAAGTGTGTCAAACTAATAATTTTAAACTTTGACAAACATTTAAATGCATAAAATGACAATAATTGTTCAAGGGGCAAAAATTTATCAAGTGAAAAGGTCACGTGACATGGACACTGTAGGCTACAGTCCACACAGTGGTAACAGGTATTTTAGTTACTGTGCCATTTTCCAGTGTATAAGCAAGTTATTTTGTAATATCAGTAAATCCACTTTCAGTTGTTAACATGGCACAGAATATAATTGTATGCAGTTGCTCAGTCACATTAACCAGAATCTGTCATTTCTAATCTTTCCATTTTCTCAAAATTGCACAAACCAAACTGACAGCTCCACATGAAAAGATTTTCCAGCCTAGAATTCATGTAATTTGAATCTGTAAATTGCACACAGCACGCTTGTGTTTATCTTCCAGGCTAGTTTATGATCCTTTATTCTAGAGGACAGCTTTGGATGAAGCACTTGCTCTGTTTTGAAATCAGCTTGTATTTTCTTTCTTTTTCAATTGCCTTGAAAAGTGTAAACCCAGTAACACATTAGCCATAGACAGATGTTCTTATTGTTGTTTTTTTTACTGCAGGTTTGCCTTACCAGCTGGAAGTGAAAGTTTCCCAATGTTTTTAAAATCCATGAAACAAACCCTTAACCCATTTCAGCCTTTCTCCATAGTCAAAGGGGCAGCGTGTCTGTAAAACTTTATGTATCTCTGTATCAGCATGTTTGCCTGTTGTCCAGCAGCTCATTGCCTGCAGACAAAATGAATTGGACTTTTAAATATTAAACCCTGGTATTTTTTAACTTGGTTGTATTCACTGTGAGTATATCTAACACACCTACATCTTAAGAGGATATACTGTATGTCATTTTTAAATTAGAAATATTAAATAATAAAATTGAGCAAGGCTAGCCTATAAGTAGCACCTATCAAAAAAAACAATGTTACACATGGTAAAAATGTAAACAAGGTTGCAACTGATCCATTATTGATGAATCTGGTGCTTATTTTCTTGATTATTAATCAGTTAATCGGTTCATAAAATGTCAGAATATATTGAAAAATGCCTGTTACATTTGTTTTGATTGTCCAGCAAAACCTAAATGTATTCAGTTTACTCCCATATATAAAATAAATTAAACAAGCATATTCGATAAAACTGTTCAAAACAAACACACGAACAAGCTGGAACAGTTAGTTTTAGTATTGCTGTTTAAAAATAACATCAGTTAAATTCAGAATTGTCATTAGATTCATCAAATAAATGTTTCAGCTCTAGATTTAAACAGTCTCTTACAAAATATTCATGGCTCTTATTGTTTTATATTGAAAGCCTTGCAGCCAATGCTACTGTCCAGTCCATATAACAAATCTGATTTTAAATATCTGAGCATAACAACATAAAATCATCAAATTCTGTATTACCACTCTATTGTCATTCATTTAATGATGTGTTATATGCATTTAATGTTGACAGTAAGCAAGATATCACTCATAAAAACAGAAACACAAAGCATGTCAGCTGAATATGGGTTCACTGTATGTTTGACATAATTACACATTAGTGTACAGGACCAGCATTCGTTCTTCCGTAGCATTCATGGATTTGTGAGAATATAATGTATCACAACATAAAAAATACATTATAAAAAAAGACATTTTCTGTCTGTCTGAATTCTCCCCGTCAGGCCATTCATCCATGCTGAGAGGCTAATGTCTTTCTCTTTACTTTCCAAGTCTCCTCTCTCCATGTCGCCCAAAATGATCCAACAACACGACAGTGATCCAGTAAGAGGAACAAAAGAGTCATTTTTCTCTCCTAAAAACAGTCATTACACAAAGCCTAATTTGTAATGTGTTTTTGTGATTTGCACTTTAATACCATTATTATGAGTACAGATCACCAACATTTACATTTTTCAGGATTAATTTTAAACATTTGGCTAGAGCTCTGTCTGTTGTCCATGCTGAACATACAGTATTTAAATCTTCTGTTCTGTGGCAGGATGTTTGGTGTGACATAGTGTTTATTCACCACACCACATTTCATTGGTTGAATATATATTCTGAAATTCAGTACTTTAATTAACTTTCACCCTCAAACTTTTGACCTTTTAAAGAGTGAGTGAGAATCAAGACAGACTCAGGCGTTAACCCCTCCTCTTCTCTTTCCACTCCTCCTTGCCCCTCCCGCCCTGTCTGTGAAACTACATCATACGTGGTAACTACAACTGGAGACAGATTTGACAGCCAGGCAACTAATAATAACACATATGAAATATAGACCATAGAGCCTGTGGTTTTTGTTGGCATTGCAGTGACATGGGTCCTTTCTCATACCTAAAGCAGTAACACAACCCATATTGGTTTGAGAAACATGTCTTATAACCTCAGATCAGCAGGGGTGTGGAAGAATTGTTGTGTGAAAACACTGGCCACAGAGGGCAAGAAATAAACACAAAGCCTGAAGATAGCAGAGTGGGCCAGGGGGTTAGTAGCAGGGAGAAAACACTTCTAGACAATTTTGCACTTGATTTATTTGAATTTGTTCTAAATCTTAGTTAATGCAGCTTTAATCTTAGCATTAATCTTAATTAATATTAGGAGGCTTACAGATACAAAAGTCCAGGCACACTTAGGTTTAGGCTGTTTTCAACAAAAATTGTATCATCGATCTCTCTGAAAAGCTGAGTCATGATATTGACGTAGTAACTGTCCTACTAAGATAAGTAGTGCAGCTATATTTCTCCACACAATTTAGAACCGCATAAAAGGTTAAAAAATACAGTAAGTTTAGTTAATAACTGACACAGTGAGTTTTGATAATGCTGCTAAAGTTTGAAAACAATTCCTAAAGAATCAGCCATTTCCTCTGTATCCTCCAAGCAAAATATATCATCAGACAGAAGCTACTTCTCCATTGCTTTGTCAGCAGCATTGCAAAAATGTTGACTGGGCCCTTGACCTTGATGATTATCTGTGGAATGCAAGTGGTATAATAACAAAATTGACAAAATTTTAATGTGCTGTATTGGTTGAAATGAGAAAGGTTGTGTGAAGTGCAGTAGCTGAACATATCAAACACAAAAGTATAAACATCCACAAAAGCAAGTTGGAGGAAGGTGGATAATGCTTGTTTTTTTAAAGCTGGCAAGATTTTTGTAGAGTTGTCGAGCTGAAATAGATGGTTTTAGGGGAAGGACGTCTCATATTGTCAGGCTGAAAATAAGTGAAATACTGATACTTCAGGTTTTGAATAAGACTGCTTTTGTTTCAAATGCAGAATACATGTAATTATTTCTTGGAAGCTGTCAGGCCTGTCTGACAACAGCAGGAACAGGTAGCCACTGAATGTGTAGCAGTTTTCACTTCAAGGAAAGTCGCAGAAGCTGATGTATACATGATTGTCCTTGATATTTAATTGTATATTTGGACTTTATGGTTTGCTGTATCCTCCGTCTTATTCAGAATTCCTCAGTATAGTCTCACTTGCTGTCATCTCCTTTGTTAAAATTTTTACAACTCAACCAGTGTCAGTTGCCACATCTCAGGCTCCAAGCCCGTAGAAATGACACAGATCGATGGTACTCTCCCATCAGTGTCTCTAGCCTGCCAGATGGCTGGTGGGCTTCAGTCTCCTGACATTCATCAGTGTCTTTCGGTCAGATGCTCTCACAGCAGTGCTCTGACCCTGGGACTGGTCCAGCAGACTAGTCTCTCTCACTCTTCCATGTGGCTATGAAGGTCTAGTGTAATGATGCTACCAAATGAGGTGCTATCGCCTGGGAGCAGTTGGAAATTTGACCAATATGGCACAGTTTTCCCATACAGATGTGCAGTTCTGTCCCCTGAGTTGGTGTGGTGAATGCATTTCATGGACTGGAAAAAACGTGTGGCCTAATTCAGGTATGCTAAATCCCTGCATCCAAGTGTTTTCAAGGTTTGCACAAACCCTATTAAGCAATTACACTTCAGCTGCCTCTTAGGCTTAGTAGCATCATCCATCCTGAATCAGCATGGTGACTCATAGGTATAAAAAAAACAACAAAATATAACAGTGTACTTATGACCTGGCCAATGTGTTCAGTGTCATGGAATTTCATGTTGCCCACCACCATCTCTGGCCGAGTACTCCTCTGAAAGGGAAAAGCAGCTGTTCCACTAAGTGATTTTCTCTGACTCCCCAGGGTGATAAAGTGCACTTTGAAGCCACCCACAGAGACTTGTCGCCAAAACACCCAGCAATTCACAACTGTGGCTTTGACAAGCCAGCTTTTTTTTTTTTTTCTAATGGACCAAACTATCGTGGAAACCAACCAGCCCCACGGCACCACCAAATGAGCCTTGTGTAACACTGGAGAGGGACATAAATGTCACAAAAATGTAATTTCATCTCTCATGTAAAGGGCTCTCCTGGCTCCCACTTCCGATACCTACTGGCATGTTATTTGTAGTGGTGCAATTCCATAAAGGTTTCGCATATAATGCTAGTTGTGTTAGTTCTGCATCGGTACTCTGCCTAAATTGGTTGATTTGTAAATTGACTTAATACAGTGTTTTGCTGTAAAACTGGCCAAAGGAAATGAACATAAAAAGCAACTCAAGTCTCTGTAAGAGGGCTGCAATTATCTTATTCTCACAATTGTGTATTCTGTTGATTATTCTCTTAGTAAGAAAGTAATTGGATAAAATCATGTTAAGTACATGCTTTTTTAAAATATTGATAGTAAATATGAGAAGGCCTTGTCTCCTTAATATAAACACTTACTTATATGAAAATGTTTTCATTAAGAAAGTATATAAAAATATAAAGTTTCCATTCATCTCCTTCAGTTTGCATGCTCCTCCCATGTCTTCCTCCTTCCTTCTCACAGTCTCAAAACATGGAGGTACTGTATGAATATGTGTGTGACTGGGGTTGTGTTCACTATGTTACACTGACCTGGGTGTACATCTGTACCAGTCAGGACAGGTCACTCATAAGAACAAGAATATAGATAGATGGTTAAAATACCTAAACCAAAACATTTCCATACAAAATAGAGACACACTCCTACGCTTTGTCTTTCCTAGTACCAGTTCTGATACCTAAACTAGCAATCTGCAGATTTAAGATTCAATACTAGTGCTCTAATTTTTCCTTTTTTTACACTGTGTAGAACTCATTTATTAACTTTTAGACAGGCAAGAGAAGGACAGGGATCATGTGGCACTAAAACTGCAGTGATGACCTATAGGGCCCGTTTCTTATTTCTTACCTCTACCCCTCTGAGAAGGAGTTAATGCTCAAAGCCGAGTTACAAGGTGAAGTGGTTGAAACGTTCCCCTATGAAATGGGACAACCCTTTAAAACCTCTGTGTGTCATTGGTAGTTAATGACAATGGCAAAATCGGTTGCCTGGTCTATAAGCATAAATTTGCTGATTTCAACTGCAAATAAGAAAAATGCAAGGAAAGGAATATGGTTTGACACAAGGGAATGTTGGTGGATTTGTTTGAGGTGTGTAACATCAACTGCAGATAACGATTGTTGTAGTTAGCCTCATACAGTACCACTTGGTTTTCAGTCAACCACTGAAAATCCTCCATTTAAAGGGCTGTGTAGCCCTACCACTTTGCCCTACACCTCCATCCCAAAGAGAATTGGGACACCCACACTACATCTGAATGCACAAAACCAAAAGGTAGGTCTACGTGGTAGGGGCAAGGGGTGAATTGGGATTGGGTATAAATGAATGTCAGTGACACTGACAAAGAAATTTATGTGTATTGGTCAAACATGAGATATCACTTTATAAGTTCAGTGTTGTTATTGTCACAGATTTGGTGCTTCAGATAGGTGCATCCCTAGTAAAAACATAATCTGCAAGAATGTGACTCACTTCCTCTTAAAGTGTTGCAGCATACTTGAATGTTGTTCCAGTGTGCCACTGCTTATCTACTAGCATAATATTAGAGCATGACACTGTGTTACCCTTAACCACTGGCAGACAGTGATCCTTGTAGGCAGCTGTCATTTAGGTTATCATAAACCCTAGCTAAATACAGTACCAGCCCTTTCTACATAAAGTAGCATGAGATAAAAGACACTGTGGACTGTTAGAGGCCTCACTTAACATGCTAAGAACATTTCTGTCCTCCTTACAAAGCAGATGCAATACCAGGTTTCTATCTCTCCTCACGTAATTAGGAAACAGCTTACCCAGGTACTGATAATGCCAGTGCCAAGCTAATCTATAATTATCAACCAGACAGGGTGTGCTGCTTGTACACTCAGAAGTGCAGGAACCATTATTTTTACCCAAAGCATCAAAGCAGCTGAACAGAGGGAGAGAACAAGGAGATATGTATTGGTTCAAATTGATTTCGTTCTTTTGTATGAATATCAAGGTTTCATTCATTTACATTTTTTCTCTCACTCCCCATGGTAGCGTATATTCATTGGGACTGCTGTTGCGACCAGATAAACAATTTTTGTTTGTTTGTTTGTTGTTGTTTTTCTTGTTTATGGCAATTATTGCCTGAGGATTGTTTTGAATGTGACATGACTGTCAATGAGGAGGCAGGCAGGAGGGAGGGGAGATGTGGTGAGAGGGAATTTTATATATATTTTTATATATTTATGTATTTACTGTTAACACTGGCTCTGGTTGGCAGGGTAATTTGGTCTTTCAATAGCCCAGTTTGACTGGCTATAGAATATAGATCTGTGATAAGTATTTGTGAACAAAACTGCTTGTGTAAACTAAATTGTAAGTTAATATTTCCATGTGTTTCAAAATGATTGTAAATAACTTCATTTATAATGCTAACAGGAGTATGCGAGGCATGTTGCACATTTATTGTTTTAAGCAGAAAGCACACTGAACATTTCATTTCTTCTCCATTAGTGTTGCAAGGGTACTCCAGCATTACAGAGTCACTGATGGCATAATGGCCACTATGTACTGTAATTCCACTGCACTAAAGTTACATTCCAATTACATGCCAAAGTTACTCAAATCAGATCATTTCCTCCTTTCAAGTGGCTCAGATCTGATCTTTTCACAGATGTCAGAATCAGAATCAGCTTTATTGGCCAGGTGTGTTGAACATGTGAGGAATTTAACTCCAGTACAGTGGCTCTCAATGTGCATGTACAATGCCTTAAGGCAACAAGTAAACAAGATAAGACCGAGAAGACAACAAAAGAAAAATAACATGCAAACAAGAAATGGAATGTACTGTATATTAGGAAAGTAAATTATAAAAATAAAGTACTTATAGATATAGAATATATGTGTATATGCACAGTTTAGATGGAGTTTTTAAATAGATATATAAAAAGGTTTATTTACAAGGTATTGCACTGAGGATTGTCGTTTTGTTATACAGACATAAGTTAAGTGTTTATCACGGTGACGGCCTGGGGGAAGAAATTGTCCCCGTGTCTGGCTGTCTTGGCGTACAGTGACCTGTAGTGACTGTTCGGAGGGGAGGAGTTCAAACAGTTTGTGTTCATCATGTGAGGGGTCTGCAGAAATCTTCTCTCCTCTCCTTTTGACCCATGAGGTGCACAGATCCTCCATGGAGGGCAGGATGGTGGTGACGATCTTTTCTGCAGTCCAAATTATCTGTTGGAGTCCGTTCTTGTTCTGTTTGGTTGCTGAACCAAACCAGACAGTGATGGAAGAG
>NW_018127891.1:1621266-1654430 GCF_001952655.1 Monopterus albus | reverse complement strand
TGGGGTGGCGGCTCATCCTGAAGTTAGTTTAGAGTGAAGGATTTCCAGGATGATGGTGTTGAACACCGAGCTGAAGTCCACAAAGAAGACTCGTGCTTAGGTCCCTAGGGAGTTGAAGTGTTGCAGTATGTAATGCAGTGCCATGTTGACTGCATCATTCACTGACCTCTTTACCTGGTAGGCAAACTGCAGAGCGCCCAGCAGGGGCCCTATGGTGGTAAATGGACTGTATTTATATAGCGCTTTTTCCCCCAATGTGTTGCACTGGCCAAAGCGCTTTACATGAGATCATACACCATTCACCCATTCACACACATTATTCACACACCGATGACAACAGTCTGCCACGGAACGGGAGCAATTCGGGATTCAGTGTCTTTCTCAGGGACACTTAGGCATGCGGGGAGACTGGGAGTCGAATCACCAACTTGCTGGTTAGAAGACGACTTGCCCTACCTTGTGAGCCACAGCCACCCCTCTATGATGTCCTTCAGGTGGGCCAACTTTAGTCTCTCAGAGGACCTTATAAGTACAAATGTCAGGGCAACATGTCTGTAGTCATTCAGTCCACTGATGGATTGTGTCTTGGGAACCAGGATGATGGTGGAGTGTGTGAAGCAACTCCTGTGATGTCTGAAGACGGGGGCCAGCTGATCAGTACAAGCTTTCAGTCAGGAGGGGGTCACACCATCTGGGCCTGGCGCTTTCTGCTCTTATGTTTTTTAAAAAGGCCACACGCATCCTTTTTACAGATCTTCAGGGGTGGGGGGCTGGTGGGAAAGGAGGTGTGTGGAGTTCTACTTCTCAAACCTACAGTAAAACACATTCAGGCCTTCTGCCAACTGATGATCTTCGGGGCAACTAACTGAGTTATTTGCTACTCTGATCTCCCTTGTCTGTGTGTTCCTGGCCTGCCTGTACAGGATCCTGTCCCCACTTCTGTAGGTCTCCTCTTTGGCACAATGAAGCTGCTTGAGTCTTACTGAGAACCAGGACTAGTTGTTGTTTTATGTGCACAAGGTCTTGATGGGCAACACACATCTTCTCACAAAAGCTGATGTATGATGTCATAGTGAGTTCACAGCTTTAAGTTTCTGCCTATAAGTTGGGATGAAATGGAGTGATCAGATTCTCCATGAAGCATAGAGCTGCAGAGTGTGAGAAGTCAGAGTTAGTCTGGTTGATAAGAAGGAGTTCATCTACTTTGTTGGCTAGAGAGCAGAGATTCATTAGATGAATAGATGGGAGTGGCATTGAGGTCCCTCTCTTTTGTAACCAGGGTCCCTGCTCTCTTCCCTTGTCGGCATTTTATCCGAGACCCATAGTGGGCTGCTGCCCATCTGACCAGAATGTCCACACAGCTTGTTGCATTAGTGAAAATCAGAGAAAAGGTGTTCAGAGTGAGTTGTCTGATGTTTAGTAGCTCTTTTCTGGTGAAAGTAATCTGGGATGGGTTGCAGAAGACTGAGAAAACAAGGAAAAACAACAAACACATGAGAGAGCACATAACTGAGGCAGCCATCCATGGCACCATCTTGACAATGTGTCGACAAACTAAATTTTTTTCAAATTACACACTAAGCGGTAAAAGAAAAGGCAGAGAAAAACAAAAACAGCTGGGTGGGTGGGCACACAAGGATGTTTCATATTTGTTGGACATTTATGGAGAAGCTTCTGATCAAACCAAACTGGAAGGAACATAATGTAAGTGAGCAGCTTTTGAGGAAATTGCATAATCTGACCATTATTCAAATGACATTGTTCTTATGCTTGTATGCATGCAGCTCACATTTCAATTTAATCAGTGCACATGTAGCAGTTTAGGATCCCCCTGGTTTTCAAATCAGAGCTGGATGCATGTCACTTACAAGCATGAATTGAACTATCAACACAAAAATGTCAGATCTGATGATAAGTAATGTACTTGGAAATACCTTGACATGTGTTCTGCACATTTGCATAATTGTTGAATTAGCAAACAGACCTTGATGAAAGCCACAACCTGAAACACACTGGTCTTACACAGCAAGTGTTGGTGGATTTTTTGACCTTTTCCGTTTATTTTATCCTCATCTCTGCATCTTGGCAGTGGGTGAACTTGTGGCATAAATTTCTGCTTTGCTTGAATTAGCAAGCAGAACAGAAATGATGAAGGGTAGTGTAGTCTCATAGAAAAAACTGTTTGCAGGACCAAACCATTATTATTGCATTTAATTTAAAATCCTGACATGTTATAAAACTAATACTGAAAAAGACAAATAATGACAAAAATTCTAATTACTCTAAACATGCTCCGTAGTGTTACTTATTGTGTTACTTGTCTTATTTGTCATAGCAGACATATTATAGCCCCAAAAAGCTAGTAATTATCTTTTCTTTCCAAGCTTGAATGACCAAGACTTTGTTATAGAGACATCATTAAATGAGAGTATAAACAGCTGTTTTCCCTTGCCATCTGAATAATTTTCTGTGGACTGTATTCTTGTAGGCGGCTGGGAGAGGGACTGGAAGCTGTGAGCAGGTACCGGTGACCTCATCAAGGTCATGAGAGGAAGGCTTTCCCCAGAGATAGTGCTTCAGAGCCTTTCTGGGTTTGATTTGCATATATTAGCTTCAACATAGTGTATGAAGTGCAGCAGCATGGTCGGCTACTGTCTTATGTTATCACAAGGGAGAAAAAGATTATGGTTTGGCCACCCTGGTGTAGGTTTGTGATTGTTTCAAGCAATACACTGCATGCCTATCTGTTCATATTTAAACAGCCCTGATACTCGTCAATAAATATGAATGTAAATTCCTAAAATGAGTCACATCTATTCACTAGTAGAAGTCATTTCATAAAGTTGTTGCTACTTTAAAATGGATAGGATCTGGCCTACCTAAAGGTGTAAGGGAGTAGATCTGCATGCCAAAGTAAAGTCCAGTACATCTATGTATTATGCAATTGTGTATTTCAACAAAGAACTTTTTGAGAACAGTATCCTTTGTAAAACAGAGAAGCAGTGTGCTGTCTGTGCAAGTCTTTTCAGTGTGGTATCTAAATGTCTCATTTCTGTGTCTGGGATCTTCTAGCTCCCCTATATCTCTTCATTAATTGAAATGTTGCAGTCATTCATCAACTCAAACTATTTGACCTGGCCTGAACAACTCTGTAGCTCATTTCCAGTCTGCCTCCCAGGAGTAGCAAATGGAAAAGACAGTATGTGCTGCATTCTCTCTTTGCTTTCACACCATTATACACTCTCATGGTTACTCAAAAAGGCAGTTTTATCCAAAAATATAATAACATTTTGACCTACAAATGTTACCTTTAGAGCAGCTTCTCTCACTCTTCAGTACTAAGATCTAATACTTGTCTTTATTCTGTATGAATAGTTAATGTTTGAAAAGGAACGTCTTAATACTTTTTTGGCACATATTAATAAATCCTTGTTGTCTGGGTGCTTGTAAAGGGTTTCGCGTGTTTGACAAATAATCAGGAAAAGCCTTGAAACTAATTCTTGATACTCAGCAATAATTCGATAGAAAACACAACATTAAATCAGGGTGTTTCCCCAACATTTGTCAACCTGTCAGGACACAGCAAGTGCTGTTCCAATATGCATAATGGCAAAGTCAAAAAACCTGCATGAGCCAAATGTTCAATCAGATGAAATAAAACATACTTTGAGTTTTATTTCATAATAATATTTTATTATGATGTTTTGATTTATCTTTTAAAAAATGAGCATTTGGTCTTTATTTCATTATTCTGTGTTATAAATTCAGCAGTAGTTTTCATCAAACTTATTGAAAAAAGGTGGATTCATACAATACCATAATTATTCACTATTAAAAATGATTGCACTGCAAAGGAGCCTCCAGCCATATGAATGTTAAACTGATTGCATTAAATGCAGCACTGATTTATATTCCTAAACAATTACGGTTGAACTGAATACAGAGTTATTTTTTTTTACAAATTTTCCTTTGTTGAATGAACATAATAACGTCACATTAATGCTGTGACATTTAATCAACAAGGGACACTCAGTGTTATGAATTGGATAAACAGTTGCCTTTCCTGTTTCCCAAAAAGGCAACTGCTCTCGCTGAGCTGCTGCACAAACACTGTTCCCACATTACTAACTGACAAATTTGACCAGCTGGTTTGCTAGTACAGTAGTAGTGGAATGTGTGAATCACTAATATTATTTCTTCAATCTCAAGCCTCTGGGATGCTTTTCTGGGCTTTGTGGCTGTAATGCCTGGAAGCTGAATGTGAGGCTATAGCACTTACTACTGGTGGCATTTCACTATAAGCCAGGGGCAGACCACAGGCTTTCCTCAGGGGATTTACACCGGAAAAATGAGTCAGGCTGGTTTGCAGCCCCCTGGAAGTGGCAGTAGAAACAGAAAAGAAAAAGTGAAATGCTGCCATAAAAAAAATCACTTTACACGTCACAAAGCGTGTCATTCAGTTGTGCAGAAATTGCTTGTGGTCAGGAAATTCTGGCTTGCATAATGATTCTTCCTCCTTTTGTCTCTCTCTTTCTTATTCTCCACCATTTCCTTTCTCATTCCGTCTCTCTTCTTTTCACATACACACACAAAATACACACTCACCAAAGTTCAATATCAGTGACAAATATTGTTTTTTATTTGTGTTATTTCTTAAATTCTCTCGAGCTCAAATTTCCTGCAAAACCGATAACAACTGTCAGTGGAACTGCTACAGTTGACATTTGGTGAGCAGCACAGCCTTTGCTTAAATTTTATATGTCTGTGTAATGACAGTGGCAATATAACCACCACCAGAATGCTGACTGGTTGGTGTGTATCCACTGAGGAGGGTGGAGGGGCGAGCTATATCACCAGGAGACAGGCCTGAATCACAGCTGCTGAGCTACCCAGATTGCATCAGCATAAAGCGGACTAAATCCTATCAGACAAGTCAGTGAAGGGAGAGGAGTCTACCATCACAGTGCCAAAGGAAGGGGAAGCTAATGAACAGAAATCGGGTCACAGTGGCACAAAGACAATATATAACAGATGTGTTGAAGAAAAGGATGAGAGATATTGCAAAACTATTGTCGACCTTTATCAGTGAGAAACAATCGAGTACTATACTGTGTCACTGTAGCTTTTAGTTATAATGTCATACCATACTGGGTTTACTCTTTGGCTAACTCTTGGATTCAACATGCAGTGTGTGTGGGTCTACCCAGCATGATAAATAAGAGAACTAGCCTTTTTCCTCCAAATGTCAATAAAGTGCATTAGGATTTGAAAGAGCAGATACAGGTCTGTCATTGATGAGTGCAATTAATTGGAATCCTGTGTTTTTTTTTTATTATGGGTAATCAACACAACAATCATTTGTCAGTGAGAGAGGAGCAGAACCACCCACTAACTGCAGCTGTCAGTGCCAACCTGCTCAGTGGGTGCTTTCAGTGTACCAATTAAAACTGGCCAGGTTAATGAATGGCATAGATCAAATATGCACTTGTATGCTTCGCTGAAATCTCTGATGGACTTGGACACTAAAGTTTCGCTGAAATCTCTGATGGACTTGGACTCTAAAGTAGGCCTATTTTATCTCTCTGACACAGTTTCAAGAGTAAAAAACACTGAAACCTGCTTGTGCAGCAGTCTTTTATTTGATGTGATATTAATTTTGAAGTAATTTACCCATTTCATTTAGTCCTATGATGAAAATTTATACCGCCTGACACAGATATGATCAAGATCTGATTTGTCCCATCTTGCAGTGTGGCATGCAGTGAACGTGCCAAGATTGCTGCTATTGTGTATGCAGGCCTCAAAGTACCTTCAACATAGTGCTTGTACAGTGAGTATCCCTGCTACGCTTACACAATTACAGCCTCGCCATCCAACTCCATTATCTTTTCTTGGTGGGTTCAAATGATCAGGTCTTGAGTTTTAGAGATTTCTTCAGCTCCAAAAAGTTTCCAAATCTTCACTCGCAACTGTTTAGAGGAAGAAAAGTTTTACCAAATCTGAGGTTGCCCAAACATGCCTTTGTGTTTCTGTCTGAGAGAAACATGGAACACAGAGAACAAGAGTGCTGTTTGAGGTGCAAATCATCACTGTGTCTTGTAACTCACTCACAACATCAGAAGCACATAAATTCCTTCATTCATGTAAGCAGGCAACAGATTTTCCAGCTGTTTGTCCGTTGTTCCACACATTCCAGCATGTTCTACCTGTAGGAAAGGAAAGTAACAACTGCAGCAGTTTAAACCTGATGTAAGAATGTTGATGTTGCCACCTAGAGTCAAAGAAAGAAACAACTGCTCTAATTTAACATTTTACTCCTGGGTAATCTAGATAACATGCTTCAATTAAAAATATATCATTATTCAGTCACACTAATCCCCAGTTGTTATAGACAAACAAAGATCTATGAAATATGTTTGAGATTTTTGCAGCAAAACGTTAAATATTTGCTTGTGAAGATTTCCTTGTTTGTGTTCATAATTAATGGTTAGTTCATTAACCTGTCATTAATTTACTTTTCATCCCAAATATCCTTTAAATGACCTTAACATTAGGCATTTTCAAGCACTCACTCATCAGATAAAATCAAGTATTATTTGTCTGTAGAAACTGTTCCCCCTCTTGTCCCACTAGTAAACAATTGATGTGTAAAAATTTGTTTATTTTCCAAATATTCACTACCAAAGACAGAATTTTGATAACCTACATGGCTAACTCGTTTGTTGTTGTTGTTTTGGCCAGGTGCATGTGTTAAGCAGCTGGCACTGCAGCTCTACACTTATATGATAGTGGCTGGGCCTGATTTCAGGTGCTATGCATCACTGACACTGTGTCCTTGTTTGCTACTGCTGCACTGAGCCCACTGGATCTCATTCTCAGCATGCTAATGCCACACTTACGCTAATGCTTGCCCTTCGACAGTATAGAAATTTGAGTGCATTTTGTTTTACATCAAATAGACACTGTTTTCACCATTGCTACAACACACCTACTGGTTCCGCAGTATTTTCCCTGCCACTCTACCACATCTCGGAAATGCCAGGATATGTACACTGTAAACCATCATGAATTCAGGAGTAAGCTAAATCACCACACATCTAGTAAGATGCCACATTGTAAACAGATTTAATCTGTGTCAGCTCATTAATTGTAACAATTATATTATATACCCTCTTTCTACAACATCCGTTTGTGATTCATGATCTCTTGAAAAGTGCCTTTCCAAGTTGCACCTTTAAATTTGCTGGGTAACCAGGGTACCTATTGATCGGTTTCTGAATAATTCACATTTTGTGTTCAATCAATTATGATCTTCATCACTGCTCAAAGCTAGACAGACTAGTGTTTTTTCTGGTTAACTTTATTGGCAATTACTAAAGGAATAATCAATTAAAAATCTAATACTTTACATTTTATGTTACTTTCATGAATAGTCTACCCTCAATGCTACAGCATGTGCCAGCAAGTAAGAAACAGCAGTTTCCAAAAGTACTAGTCTACATGTAATGGTGTAATGAATTCAGATATTTTATTGGATTCAATCTGCATGCAACCCATGCACGCAATTTGTTGCATGCTGTTAATACCTGGATTATACCTTAATCTAAGGATTTCACAACTTCAGACAGAGAAATCCATGTCTGCAATGATCATTAGTTTGTTGATTGTTTTCATGATGAATTGATTTATTGTTATAGCTATAAAATGTCAGAAAATAGAAGAACTTTGCATTATAATGTTCTAGAGCCCACAGTGACAACTTAAAATACTGTTTTTAAGTTTTACACCCCACCCCAGCATATTCTATTTGCTATCATACTGTATATAACAAAGAAAAACATTAAATATGCACACTTGAGAAGCTATAACCAGCAAATTGTAGTATTTTTGCTTGAAAAATGACCAAAAAAAATCTGTGATCAAAATGGCAATATATCTTAAATTTATTATTGTTTATTTAATTTATACTTAAAGCCGTCCCTGGTAGGATAGTGGTTAAGGTGCAGCGCTCTCATCGCTGTGGCCTGGGTTCATATCAGGGCTGCGTCAGGAAGGGCATCCGGCATAAAACACATGCCAAATGTCAACTTGCGAGTTGTCAGTGTGACGATTCGCTGTGGTGACCCCTAAATGGGAAAAAGTCGAAAGTGACTTTATTTTTAATGATCAAGTGATTGTTTAAACTGAAATGTGCTGGTATAAGTTTTTCAAATTTAGAGCAATTTAATTTCAATTTACAGCAACAAATATATAGGCAACTGACATTACCTTTAAATATTGACAGTCTGCACTGAATACAGCAGTATAGAGATGATGACAAAATATTAAGTGACAAGAACAGGAGCATAGTCAAATATGAGAAATAAAATCAATTCTGCCTCTTGTGGAGATCTGAGCCAAGTGAACAGTCACGTGACGGGCACCTGTGGATGTGATGTCATCACTCAATATCCGAGCCTGATGATGAACACTGAGTTTTTCTCAGCGCCTCCTCTTTTGATTATCAAACAGGCTCGCCGTGTCTTTTCTGTGATGCAAGATCGATACATAAACGCCACGTATATTTTGCAATAACTCTGTTTGCATTCAAATCACTGTGTCACACCAGGGATTGGACATAATTTCTGCATTAGCATGATGACATCTCTCAGCCCCTTGAGGAGTGTATTGCTGTAATGACAAGGCTTTTCATGTAACTCTCCCCATTTGTATAATTGACGTATTATTGTGTAGCAAAACATAATGACTTGTGCTTTTCTTCAGCACTTCTCTTACTGCACAGAGTGCCTGATGGAAAATCTCAGAGCAGGCGAAGAGAGCAAAATCAATAATCTATTCTGTTTAATGTGCTGGAGTGTCACAGTAACGAGTTAGGAGTGGATGAGGCGAATCGTCCATTGCCAAATCTTAACAGAAGGTTGCACACAGAGACTCTCTCTTTCTCTTCCTATATTTTTTGCCTCTCTGTCTCCTTCCTGTCGTGTGTACAGTTACATATATGTACACCCTCTCCGTCCCTTTCTTGAACATAAGAACACACATAGACAAATGTGCAGAAACACATGCTCCAGTTATAATAATTGTGCTCCAATTCCTTTGACATTTATATAGCTTTTTTAAAATTTGGAATAGCATCAGTTCAGTATGATGTTAATATTTCCCATTCTCTTAAACTTTGCTGTGCTTCAGCTTCAATATGTAAAATGTTCATCATCCACTGAATATTTCAGAGTTCTGAGACACAGTATTAACTTTCACTCATGCCACAGTAGCAGCCTCATAATATTTAAAATGGACTGTTAGCTTCTAATTACCTCCTTTGTACCAGTGAGTTTAAATAGAAAAACACGTGCCGTTCTAGTTTGTACTGACTTATACTGTTAAGCTCATGCATGAAGAATGATTTGAAAGTCTTTTGACTTTGATGTCTGTTTCCCCCACATTGTGCTTGCTTCTGCACATTGACATTTCAGCAACGACTTCTAAATTAATCTCTGTGATTAAGCTATACAGGAAGGTGATGGTTTCATTCCTTGTACTACAAACAGAAGATTTAGCAGTAGTGTTTCTCTGTCTCTCTAACTTGGCAGGCACCATTGGCAGCACAGTGATTTCATACTTGGCTGATGGAAATTGGAAATCATCTTCTGAAACAGTATTGTCTGCCGCCTTTCCAGAATGCAGTTCGCTACGGAGCAGCGTGATATGAGTTTCAAATACTGTCCCCTCCCACACAAAATCCGCTAGTACTGCTTGTGGATGCCTTGACCTTTAGTAGATATTTCTGTCTTGTAACATGTGAACTACACAGTGTTTCATGAAGCGACTGCTGGAAGGAATACAGGCTCATTAATAACTTCTCCATAATCACAGAATATTTGATTCAGTATTGTCACATTTTAAAATTAGAGGTAAAACCACAAATACTACTAATAAATAATAATAAATCAGCTTATTCATCTTGGATAATTGATTAGTTGCTTGGTTTGTAAAATGGCAAAAAAGCACAAATCATTTTTCATAGATCATCCAAAACTTTACAAATGATGCTTAATCAGTGAAATTATCTGCCAAACAAATTGGCTAATAATTTTAACTGTGTGTAGTAATATAGCATATAGAAAATACTTGAGATGTACAAGATGTACAAACTTCTAGATGTATTAATGAAGTGTTTGATTTTAAGTATGAGCCTATATGAATCTGATCACACTTGTAAATAGGTATAATAATAATAAACAGTTTTATTTTTAGTCTTTTGAAAAAAACAAAGGTGAACTTGTTGAATTTTAGACATTTCATCTTTGTGTGTTTTAGTCTCCGTCTAGTCGACAAAACCTGATGCTAGTGTGTGTCAGTGAAATTTCAACCTCATTTTTGCCCTGATTAATAATAGGTATATCTCATAAGCATTTTGAGACCATCATTACTACATACATCAGCCACGGTTACAGGTGTTGTTATCATCTCTCGCAAGGTTAGTGGAAAAGGCTGTTTACTTGTTCACATTTGGTTATTAGAGAACTGTGATTAACATGGCATTTGGCTCTGTGGTGTACTAACTATGAAGTGGCAGTACTGTTTTTAATATGTTGACATTTCTTCACTGCAATTTCTTCTTACTTATTGGGGTGGAGGGATGGAGAACAAAGAAATACTCTACAGAGGGAAGAGGTTAGGGAGGGTGTGTAGAAAAATGACACAAACAGTAAAAGATCCTGCAGTATCTGTTCAGTTTCCACAATTAAGTTGCATTTCATGATACTATTTATTACAACATTGAATCAAGCTCAGGTGGGTCTGTTAAGTTTGTCATAGTATTTTATCTTCACTTGAAAATGGAGTTGTAAGATGGAATTAAAGGCTTCAGATGTAGGGTAATGCAACAAATCCACATCCTTGAAATTACTATGTCAAAAGTTGATCTAGGCAGAAGCCTCTACTTTGATTTACAGTAACATATCATGCAAGAGCTTTTAGTTGTTAGTGTCAAATGCTCTCCTCCTCTTCACTTGAGAGTGTGTAGCGGTAGTAAGCATTTTCTCCTGCAGAGAATAATAGTGTATTTTGTAGCCCTGGATGTCCATATGCTGCTAATGATAGCAACTGCATGAGCAGTAGATAATTCCTGGATGACAACAGTCTGTGTTCATTTAAATAGGGCTTGGACAAGCACAAGTGAAGGAACATTATAGTGGGGCTTAAGCCCTGTAATAAACCTTTTAAGGTGTTGTTATCACTGGTTGACTGTGTCTCCAGAGACATCTACCTTTAGTTCAGCAGTTCAACATGCTCTACCAAAAGGTGTGGGATAAATATACAGTATGTTACACCCCTTGAGAAAAGTTACACTAATACATGCATGATTTTTTCTACCACAGAAAGGCTTAGGTGCAACACCTAAGCAGAATGAAGGTAAAAAGGCGGCATATCAGAATGAACATAAAAACAATGGTGAGTTATACACACTGAAAAAAATGGAGAAGTAACTTGATCTCAAACTGAAGCGTAAGCTGGCAACAGCAATGACCTATCAATCAAAAATCAATGTTTGGACGAATGTTTGTGCAATTTGTGTGTGACAGCATTGCCAAACTAATCAAACAGCTGACTGGAAAATTTTCTATACAGTCAGCTCAGGATGGCAGTTACAGCCATCGATAAGGTTAGGCTCCACAAGGAATACATGAAATACAACTTTTTAGTCAGGGAATAAACCTTGTGACCTTTGGCCAATAGTGTTGTGTAAGAACCAGCCCCAAAGTGTGGTGCAGGTCCTCAACGGGGCAGTCATAGAGCAGTCATGTAGTGTGCCTTGCCTTGCCTACCTATACACAAGTATACATATACAAGTTATTTAATCCACATATATTTGCATTATATCTCATACATGTTATCTGGTAAAATCGTACAGTATATAAGTTATAACCCATAACCCCCCACCCTTAACCAAGTCAGCTATCTAAGCCTAACCCCATCTGAAAACCGGAGGAAATCC
Organism: Monopterus albus; assembly: GCF_001952655.1. NCBI lineage: Eukaryota > Metazoa > Chordata > Actinopteri > Synbranchiformes > Synbranchidae > Monopterus > Monopterus albus. The sequence continues at coordinate 1,642,432 of NW_018127891.1, read as the reverse complement.
ATACATGTGTTTGTGGCATTACTAGACACTAGCCTTGACTAGATATACATCAACCTATTATTATCTGTAAAGGCTAGTGACTTGTATGAGTTCAAGGAAACAAGCATCTTTGTCATTAAAGAATCTAACTGGTACAAATTTTTATATTAATACTTGCTATTCACAGACACATTCACAGAGCATAGCAGTTTCTATTGTGGCATTTAGCTCTGTAGGCAGTGGATAGTACAGTTTGGTAAGAATCTGTGCTGATTGGCAGATTGTGTTTATTTCAGTATCTATAACTCATCATCAGGACGTGTCTGGGCTCTCGCCCGTGGAGCGTTCAGGATGAGGGCAGCTTGGCTCATTGCCACACTTTTTAACTTCTGAGCAAACGCCTGAGTCCACACACACACACACACACACACACACAATCATGTTTTTATTATTAAAGAGGGCATTGCATTACTTTCCATAACCATAAAAACTTGCCTAACCCTAACTCTTACTCTACCTAAACCTAATTTTGTCCTAACCTTAACCTGAGTCTCTGGGGATTAGCTTTTTGTTCCCAAAAAGATGGTGAGTCCCCAGCATATGACTGGGTAAACACGTGTCCCCACAACATGAGTAATACAAGTACACACACATCACACAAACATACAGCCCACACTTTACTTAAGGCATGGGAAGTCTCTCCTAATGAATAAGAACAGAACAGTCACTTCTTCATTGTCCCTCTTTGTTTAGGGATCCCTTGCATTGTATACTGGAAGAGAAAAGTTTATATTTTATTTTCTGATTTGCTCAAATGTAATATGTATAATTCTCCACAGTCTTAAAATCTAATGTCTAAAATTCAGCTGCATCACAGTTGTTGCTGGCTCAGATTTACCCAAGCAGCAGTCATTACAGAATGTGATTTATGTTCCTCTCTGGACTAAAAGGAAAAGAACATTGACTTGATGCTAAAGTACTATAACTTCATTACCCCACTGACACTCCATTCTATTGTGACTTACACTGTGCGCTTTTGCCCATTTCCTGAATCAGTCGGTTGTTATTGGCTGAAAGATTTGACCAAAGCACGGTGTGTAATAAGATACTAGCGTTAGTATTATGGCCTGCATTGTTTTAACTTTTAGAGCGGAAAGCGAGTGGCTTGAAGCCTATATATCAGGCTGTCAAAGGGCAGAGGGCAGAGCAGCTGCAGACACCTCCAGCTGACTGGAAGCTTGGAATGGCCAAAGGCTGAGGACACAAATGCTCGGCACAGTGCAGAGGAAATCACATTTCATCAGAAAGAAGGCAACAGCTGAATGGCTTGTGATAAAAGCTGTTATTGAGTCATCAGTGATTTTCAAGAGGCGGTGGCAATGGTGCAGGCTGATTGCATGCATTTGCTATTTACATCTAATTTCCTGCTCTTTATTTCCAACAAAATGTCATATTTCCATAATTCTGATAACAAGAAAAAGTAATTTTTTCATGCAAAATGCACCCATCTAAGTCACAAAGTAGGGCTGCAGGAGAAATGAGCATTCCATCCTGTGATTGAGATGCTGCAGATCAGCAATATTTGTTATACTATTATTGAAACTATTGTGACTTAGTACTGGTATTATATGTGATATTTTTGAAAGCCCTAGTGAAATGTAGAAGAGGTGGCAAATTGTGCATTTACTGTAATGTATAGGTGAGATGCGTAAAAATAGGGTTAAATATTGTTTCCACTGTTGATTGTTGTTGTTGCTGTCATTCGTGTAGTCTATAAATTACCAAAAAGTGTTGAGAATTCAGCATGACATGTTCAGGCATCTTGTTTCATTGGTGCAACAGTTCAAAACACATAGCCTATATATTCAGTTTAAAATTATAGAAAAGAATTTTTAAAAGCAGCAAATCTCATAACATTTAAGAAACTTGAACCAACAAATCAGCTATTTCACTATTAAAAAACTAAAAGAAGGAATCGATTATCAAAATAGTTGCACATTAGTGTTTTGCTGATTTAACTGTGATTATAATGCATAATGTCCTGAATACATGTTCCTCCCACCACACTCAGAAAAACAAATACAAAGATCATGAAGCAAAAATCATCAAGAAAGAAGACATCCTGCTAATTTGGACCTGTCCTGGGGTATGAAAAAAAATAAATAATGTTTAAATATCACCCTCAAAGAATGTAACATCAAAGCCTGTGTAGCTTTCAGTCACAAGAAAGAGACTGATTGAAAAAGTCCTTTGTAAGTTGATAGAAAGACTGTCTTCTTAGAAACATTGGAGGGAGGGAACCATAAAAGTACATCCAGTGCCATCACCGCCTTATCTTGCGCCTTCTGTTCAACTTCACACAAAACTAGCTGGGGAGCAATGAGGGCCATCCTCACACAAGCATGACACTTCATTTAATTAAAATGGTCAAATATGGGGAATTTAATATGGATTTTGAGGAAAGCTTTAATTAAATATGCTCTTACAAACTTTATGAAATGTTTTAAATATGTCTGTTAATATGTGTTGGAGTTTAAATAATTTGCCTCAGATAGCTACATTTTAGCTCAAACATTCAACAGGATGTGAAAAAGTCAGCCGCAACCTAAATTTATTTCAGTTAGTACAGAGAGTAATAATAAATGTTTTATTTTATCCGATGATTTTATCACTCGAATTTCTAAATGCAGACTTAAATCTCATGTTGACTGGGAGAAAGGGGAGTAATGATGATGTTAATTTTAACCTCGGGGGAGGAATACCACATACCATACCATACCACAGTTGCTCAGTCGTAGTCAGCTCCTAATACATTAGACTCATGGTATTATAATCACTTCAGCAGAAGCTTTTTTACATTTCAACTAGCCTAGTTTAAAATTCCTCACCACAAAAAAATGAGGTGACTCTTTAGTTTGACTGCACAAGGGAATGTATGTACTTCACAATATTATATGTGCACAAATACAGAATGTTTTTTCTCACAAATGATCGTCATATTAATACAGCACGACATTCAGTGACTTTTGCTATAGTTTGTTTCTAATTCACTTAACCTTAGAACCATTTTTTCCTGTAGAATTTCTCCTTAAATAGCCTTAATGCACTGTATAACCAAATAATTTACTTTTTCTGTGTCTACTTGTCTACAAAACATTAGTGCATGTTACATGGCAGCTTAGCAAACACCATCTGCTGATTAAGACTATAAGATATGGTTGAAAGCTCTGGATAGACGCATCCGATATTTTTGGAAAAAAATGGGAAAGTGGGAATCTTTCTTAAAATTTTAAATGAAACTCAATAGCTTTGAGTTTGTCCTTATGACGTTGTACATCATGAGTTTGAAATGACCCAGGTTATAAGACTGAAGCATTTAATGGAAAGTATTAATTACTTACAATATGAAAAACAGAATAGAGAAATGTTGGGCAGTTTGTGATATATGAACAATAACCTTTTATTCTGATAAATGTTTTGCCAGCCCTTACAACTAAAGAAACTATAAAGAGAGAATGACAAATGTTAAAGGAAACATATGGAAGATAGTGGACGAATAATTCCCTAATGTCTTTTAATAATTCTTTTAATAATTAAAGATGCCAGTAGCAATCTGAATAATTTACACATACAATAATATTCATTGTGTTATTATTACCTTAATTAAACTGTTGGTTTTGTTTTCATCAGTTACCCCATGTGTAATTTTTAACAGAAGACTCATAGTAAAGTGCTGGGTGGGTTTGGGTATAGTTATGAGCCCCCAGCTGGGCGCCACTGTGGTGTTTTCCTTGGAGAATGAGAGGGTTGCCTCTGCACTGCAGTGTTGCAGGGAAGAAGGCTTTGGCTGTTGTTTGTGCTTATGGGCTTAACAGTGCTTTGGGTTATCCAGTCCTTTTAGGCTAGCTATTTTGGGGCTGGTGGAAGAAAACACTGTCTGTCTTCATGTTTGGAGCAAAATGCTTTCTGTGAAAAAGGCAGAATCAGCAGATTTGGGGGAGACCTTTCCCATTTCTCTGGTGGATGCCACAAGTGGTCAAAGAGCTCTCTGTGGACTTTGAGCTGTGTCACTAATATTTTCATGGCCAGATTCAAATTCAAAGAGCAGGGTGTCCTAAAAAGCGTTGAGATCAAGTCTCCTCAAAAGGTCTTAGAATGAATATTTATTTTCCTTACCTGTTGGGGGCAGTAACATTAATTAGAACTTTTGGCTGTCAGGAGACGGTTACCAGGAAGCTCACTGACTCATAATGGACAAGCGTCAGTTTTAGGAAACCAGTGAATGAACACAAGTGTTTTTTTGCCACATACTGTATCATGATCCAGGCATGGACAGAATGTGAGAAATGTGGCCAGAGTATAGGTAAGCTCGTGTTGTCCATAGTCACTATATCTTGGTTCTTTGCTTTGTTCTTCTGCTTCTTCTTGTTTTCTTTTCTTTTTGATCAGGTGTGACCTACAATCTGCAATGGGCAGATTTTATAGCTGTGTCTAAAGCAGTTGGGTGAGAGTCTGCACCTTTGAGTCTGAGGCTATGGCATTTGCTAGAAAACAGTGTATTGCCATCTTCAGGGAGAGAATGAGTAGCTGCTCCAAGTGAAGGAGTACATAAAGTCTGCTTGTAGTTTCTGCAGCGATACAGATATTTTACCAGACAGTTGAAGTGGGTGCTCATTCTGTTAGTCTACATTCAAACCCTTGGATATGGTGACAGGTTGTGGGTATTACATTAAGAGCAGATGAAATGTGTATTTTTGCAATGGGTTTGAGCTTACCCTTAAGGATGAAGGGGCTTGGAGAAGATGGTAAAGCCATCTGATCTTGATGCCCGCTGATCACATTCTTGTGGAGGTGCTAATCCAACTGGGAGAAAGTCCTAAGGCAAACCTACAACATGCTGGCAGAATTACTTACCACACCTGACCTGAAAACATACTTGGGTCCCTCAGGAGGAGCTGGAGGACTTGGCTGGGTAGGAGAGCAGCTTGGCTGCCTGCTGCACAGTGAATTGACCCAGATAAGCAGAGGAGTAAGGATGGCATATAGCAACTACATAGTGTATTATAAAGCATTTGTTAATACATCTTCTGTATATGTCTTTGATAGTTGACTTTAAAATTGTGTTAAATTTGTTGTAAATTTGAAGTATGCAACTAAAATTAGGTTACAGTATCTTATCAGTTGATGTTTTACACGGCAGTTAGAGATGCTTCCTCATTTCCTGTTTGTAAATGCTAAATGCTAAACTGAAATGTTACCAATTGTGCTCCTCCTTCATGAGCAAGACTAATTTGTTTCCAGCATCTGTGACTGAGCATCTGCTGCTTACCAAGGACACAATTAGCAATCCATCAATCAACTCTCTCGCTTGTTGCTAACTCAGACCATGCTCTGCCAGAAAACATGAGCATTAACAAGCAACTGTTGGCCATCATGTCCAAGGCCAAGCTGTGCTTTGGCTTTGCAGTGAAGAAAACTTTATGTTGCCAAATGATATTGATGGTGTTTGTATGAAATTTATTATGAGAACCCACAAATAAATTACCTGTGTTGCCTGCTATTTGTTATCTTAAAGAGGAATACTATTGCACTGCACAACATGCTTCACCATCATCTATTGTCAAAACCGATTCTCAAAACTACGATGGACAGATTCAAACAAATGGAAAACTAAGAATCCATACATTCACTGTGTCATGTAGCCTTGTAGGATAGACAATATTGTGTGTGCGCAGTGGGATTGCACAAAGTGTGTACATGGTCACCCCCAGCCTCAACAACAGCCCCAGCGTGCAACTGTCATATATTACATACACTTAAGTCACAGACATAATCTTGCATTAACCTGCAAAATTGAGACTTGCTGAAACTTTTAACCTTGGTACCATCATTTGACAATATTCACCCAAATTTTGAAGATATTTCTCAAACCTTCATAAATGTTTGTATTTCTATGCAGAATCAAAAATAATATGGTCTGGTCCAGGAAACAATTGTTTTAATCACTTTCTCAGCTGTGTCCATTCATCTCATATAAACAAAGATGGTGACAGGAAATGACACTGACACTTTGGCTTTGTGTGAAACGGCAAGAAGGACAATGTCGTTTCCGCCACCATCTTAATTTAATTAACAAGAAGTAGTTTTAGTAAAGAAACTGACAAAAATTATATTTTTTCTGGATTGGAAAGAATTTTTTTTCCAGTTCTCATCATTGGAAGATTCTATGAGGTTTCAGGAAATACCTTCGGAATTTGGGTGAGTGCTATGAAATGATGGTACGAGGTTAAAACATTTGGCAAGCCTCACTTTCACAGTTTTACACAAGATTATCTCTGTGACTTGAGTGTATGTAATACACAAGAGGCACAAGCTGGAGCCACTCTGACATTTGAATGCCCACTGCTTGATGCTGAGAGCTCCCTGGTGGCATCGTAGCACGGTCGCGTCATTCTATCCATCACTTCCTCGTGCCTGGCATGTGACATTCTTCCACTATCACCATCAGGCAATCCGATGCAACCCTAATGAGATCTCCAAACAAATATAATCCTCTGGAGACTACTAGGCCCTTATTGGCGCCTGCTAGCAGATATATAAAATAAATAGCTTTGCAGCATAATTCAGCTAGAATTGCTTAGGGGACAGAAAGATGTATTTGCTATGACTGGATCTTATTCCTCTGGTATATCCCTTTGAAATAAAAATGTCCCTCACTGCAGCTCTCCCTACAGGGACAATCTGCAGCATGACGAAGTGCAATTATGCGCCACATAATAGCCAGCTCGAACCCTAACCCTGTTTAAGACACAAAGGGCAAAGTAAAACCCTGTGGGACACGTTTTGACTGTGGAGACTTGGCAAGGAGAGTATGTGTGACACATTGACTGAAAAAGATGGCGACAATAGACTAATAATGGCAGGTCACGCCTCTGCCTGACAACACCAAGAGGGGGAAGCTCATTCAGGATTTCTGGCTTGACTTGTGATGAGATGCACCCAGGCATTAGGATGCAATGCGACGGTCTCCCAATTACACTCCAACTTAAGTGCTGTACCACCGGCTTCAGGCTGACAAAATGGTCATACTAACAGAACATTTTAGTGTTTACTTAAATCTGTATCATATTATGGATGAAAGAGTGAAGTGGTGGCCCTCAGACAGGTGTGAAAAGAAAACATGATTTTGTGGTTTTATAATAATTTGTCCTTGTGGAATTTTTGTTGTTTTGGGTGGGGGTGGGGGACAGGGTTCCCAGTGCTATATATATATATGCCTGAAAATTTCTTCTAGGACTGAACTATTGTCAGAGGATGAGGTCAGACTTGATTTATTTACTGTAGAATAGACAAAGCAAAATATACCGGCAGTATGACAGACCTTCGCATCACTACACTTGAATGTCTGTATGTCAACTTTTTCAGTAAATTTAAAAAAAAAATGTTTTGACATTTTTTGAGCCCGGCACCATGGAACTTTCTTAACCCATAAATATGATTCTTCAGTTTATCTAAAGGAAAACCACTAAGCATAGAGATGCAGTTTTCACAGTAGTTATTTTCTCCATGTTGCCGCCACTCCCTCTCTTCACATCTTTCATTTTACACCCCTGTAAATTATTTCCATCACTTCTAGTTAAGTGACTTTTACAAATGAGGGTAAAATCAGGAAGGCAGTGGATCTCAAATTGGAAAAGGCATTGAACTGAAGATAATGCCGCAGTCTTCATAATATCAAACCAAATGATATGAGATGTCAAACAATGTGAAGTTGTTGAAGAGCTGAATTTTATGCTCCCACCCTCATCAGTGCAACACCTTTTTAGTAACCCTCTATTTAAATAAATCACTTAAAGCCTAAATAGATCATTGTTATTTGTAAGAGTGCTTGGTATAATATTCAGCCCGAAAACCATGTTTTATAATTTTATATATATAAAAAAACATCAGTTTTTTGCAGTGCTTTATTTAAGAAGGACTGGGACAATTAGGAATACCGAGTTGAATGCTCCATACTGCACATTTCTGTGAGTGTGTCTGTGCCTCTAGGCCAAACACAAAAGAAATCTATTTGATGCAAACGGAGGTGGGGTGTGGGGCATGATAGTTTTATTTCACCTACCTGCTGCATGCTGGTATAATTTACATGCAGCTCATGCACTAGATGTTGAGAAATTTCTCCACAACAGCTGCTGGATGCACTTTCTTTCTCCAGTGGCATTCAATCTGAAACAATGTTTTCCTTATGAACAGCCAATTTCTCAATTACCATTACCCATGTTTCAGTGATGATGGCTGTTTGTTCAGTCTCTCAGTTGCTGTTATTCAAGGCTGGCTTTCAGGGGCTGGAAATGCAGTCCATTTAGGTTAATTTGTGGAACAGAGAGCAGAATTAAGGGCCCGGGTCATTATTTAATGCAAGCAGTCAATTACACTGGCCCTAATGAGATCAAACTGATGAAGACCATCAGGAGTAGCAAAAAGCCTTATCGGTCACAGATTAATAGGGTCTGTTTGAACATTTAGGATGTTCAAATAAATTGAAGTTCAGGCTCCATTATTTCTTCCAACCATCTTGAGGTCGGTCTCTTGACCCTCAAAATCAAGTTACTACAGCTCTGAATCAATGATCCATATTAAGTACAGCTTTGAAACACAGGATTGTAAACACTGTATGGACCTGTGTTATATAAAATTAAAGACCTTGACCTCACAGACTTTGATATGTGACATGGCATGAACACAAATCCCCTCTTGCTCATGTATTTTTCACCTCCCGAGCCCCTGCCCCTTTGATTTGAAAACCTATTATTGACAAGGATTATTGACAAGGATCCTCCATTTGTTCTAATTCATCTCTTTGTCATTCAAGAGCTGGTGTAGATCCTATAATTATATTTCTATCTTCCAGTCAGATCTGCTTGTGAGATTTGTATGCAAAATTGAAAGAACCAAATGAAAACAGTCCCCTAAAAATGTAGTCTGTTGTTTTTCTTTTACTCTGATCCTCGCCACTGATGTGGCGTGTGAGGCTTCTGTAGTGCAATATTGCTATCTTTTCAGGGTAATGTGTTTCATATTTCTTGGAGTCACTCCATGTCTTCCTCACCAGATGTTGAACACCCACAGCTCTAGAGGAGCCTCTGTTTTGTGATAAGGGAGGTGAAGGCAGCTCATGTTGATGGTATGGCAGTGATGTACTTACACGTGACCCCAAGGCAGATGGGCAGATGCTTGATTACGCTCTTTGCATAGAAGTATTACAACACCACATGGATGGAAGTAAATTCTTGTGGATGCCATGAGGAAAAACAGATATACGGTGAACATGAGTGTTGACATGTTATGGCAGTACTCAAAGAAAAAAATTTGCATGTGTAGCTAGATGGATAAATGGATCTACACTCACAAAAATAAATGGCCTGGACAGAATATTAATAAGGCCTGTCAGCATAGACAAACTAAAACCTCCAAAATCACTGTTGCATTGAATTAGCACCTGTCTGAAACAGTTTCAACAGAAACTGAAGATTATACGTATAATGTATGCTTTGAATATTCACATAACTTTAGTGTTGCAGTGGCTGACATGATGATCTCCATGTCTTCAACTTCATTCTTCATAGCCTTTTTCTTGGGGCAATTTGTCTCAAGACCAGTGGCACATGCAGAGGCCTGTGACCAATAGATGCTGTATTTTTTTTGTTCGTATTCAACACAGACATTTCACTTCACTAACGTTATTATATTCCTAGCACTCCCTGAGCATTTGCTCTCTGAACCCAAAGTCCAAAGAGATCTCAGTCCCAAAGGAGTAGACAGGGACTCCAGAGAAACCGGAGGGCACGCTACCAAAATCAAAAGCACTTTTACAATCGAGAGACCGAAAATAAGACCTTAAAGGGCATTTTTATTAGATTGCGAGGAGGCTGTGATGAATGGGATGCACTGTAAACATTTTCACGGGGGAACAGTATTAATGGTGAAGCATATGACACAGGAAAGCAAGTTTTTTTTCTTTTGTAGGTGCAATGTCAGCTCACATACCGTGATTTTCAAGTTAAAATGTCCTGAGTCAGAAAGACTGGGTCACCTGGAAGGTCACACCGAGGTACAGACTCCCTCGGTTGCATAGCAACTGCTTTCAACGTCATTCAGATGCTTCTGGAAACTCAACCTTGTATATTCCTGTAAACAACACTCTCCAGTGATGACCTGAGGGATTAAATAAAGTAAATCATTTCATGTTACCAGAGGGACTCTAATTTGAAACACTGTCATGACTGAACCATATAGTAGATTCAGTCTGAACACAGAGTACTGCACTACACTTGATCTGAGAGGTTATTTGATTCAGTACAATAACACAGGAAGGAAAACATTTCATTGGGCATTAGAACAGCATACCCTGCTGTACATGTGCAGTGCCATTCAAAACATCTTAGAGTTGCTGTGGGGGCCCATTGATTCAGAAAACACTTCACTTTAAAAGTGAAAAATCTGTGTACAGGCATAGAGATGAGACTTGAGTGAATCTTTAGGCTAAACAACTTTTCATTATTATTTATCCTGCCTGTAGAACTAAAGTGATGACCTCAGAAACATGACAACAGGCAGATGCAGAAATTAGAGGTGGGAAATATGCTGTTTCCAGACAGGTTTGCTTCTCCTATACAGGAGAAAGTACAAATTCAATTACTTATTTGTGTGTGTAGGGAGTCTGCAGGCCAGGCTTCACAATCTAAATGGTAATCGCAAGCCTATTTATTTTTGCTGTGGATTGAAACAGTAGTATTATATTGGTACTTTGTGAGGATGCTCCTCAGCAGGATATCTTCATTAGATTCATGACATAATGATTATGCTTAATCATCAGTAATGCAGTCACCATTTTGTAATAGTAATTATTTAGAGTTAAACTGTGACATGGCAACTTATGGTTGTGCTCCCTTTCTACTTGTTAATTTATTTCCAAATGTAGTTTGTTTTATTGTATTACTTATCTTTCAGTTATCCTGTTCAATAAATTTCTTATTTAAGTGATGTTTTGTGACTTAGTCAAACCAGGTTATGAGGATGAATGAGTAAATGCATTCAAGGGGTGACTTTAAGATGGACATTTGGTTGGAGTTGTTTGTTTGTCCCCAGTTTCACTCTGCCAGGGTGAGTACGCTGAGACATTGTTTTGATTTCAGCTCAAGCTGCCCTACTACCTGTATCAGATTGTCTATGAATGGGGAAGAAAACTACTACTCCCAGCCCTGCAATCTTCACTGGGCTGAAGTAAATTGCTTTCATTTTGGCTAGGCTCCTCTTTGTTATAATGACAAGGCTACTGATTAGACGAGAGGGAGATCAATAAACTGTCAAGCCTGTAACTCAAACGCAGTACAGGGAAATCAAGAGAGAGACTTTTTCCACCCTGTCACTGGCTGGAGCCTCCAGTCCTGAGGGTTAACACCTACATCTGAACTGATTCTTGTGATTTTAATATCGTGACTAACTGGTAAGCTGTGGATAATCATGTGGTTTCTACCCACCACTATCTATGACATGTTGGCTACCACAGCATAATTAGCAACCCAATTAATGTTCAAACTCATTTTCAGTTGCATTACACTATTCTAGTATCGCCATACTGCACACCACATTTGTAAACATATGAAATAGAACAATCATAAAGCTCTTCTACAGGATGCAGATCCGCAATATGTGCAGATGCAAACAGTCATATACGCTAAACATTTTAGTCATGAGAAGTGGAATAAAAAAGAAAGAAATATCTTCTGCTTAAGCTTTATTTATGGTTCTGCATTGAATCTACATAGAGCCTGTGCTGTAGCCTATACAAGTGGTCAACGCCCTTGTGAGCATTTATACTTGTGCACTGTTGAGTCTCTATGCAATTACATAGCCAAAGCATTAGTTGGCGGTTGGGTTTCTATGCCACTGAGTTGCGTTTCTTTGCCACTTACAAACAATGGTGGCTGAAACTGAACCAGTCATGTTGGAGTTAAAATTGAAAGATGCTGAACAGCAGTTAGTTTTACTGAAATTGTTACAGGGCAGATAAGAGAGAAGATGTTGGAGGAGATGGTCTGTACAATCACTAAACCAACTGAGACAGATTGAAGGGGGATTTTCTGTGCTTGTCCAGAGATACATGAATGAGGAAATGCAACTGATCACAGTTGTTGGGGTATGTGTCACTGTGACTTGTAGTCACATTTCTGGGGCGGTGCATGTTAGGCTACAGGTTAGGTTTAGGCTAGGGCATAGGGTACAAGGCTACACATTACCTATGCTGTTACTAGGGTGTAGATTTGACACAGAACCATTAATTGGCCTTTACTCTTTATACTGAAAATCAGTAATTCTCAAGTAGAGGTATCTGTACAGTCGGCCTACTATTAACGCAGACACATATACACAAACATTGACTACGTTGTACACAAAGGCAATGTGTTTTCCTAAAACACGTTTTATCAGAATGTACAGTAACTACTTTTATGAACATAATGTACAGCATAAGCATGAAGCTGCTGTTCATCTGTTTGTATTGGCATGTTGGGTTTGGTCAGTCTACACTATTGGTTGCTGCAGTCCATCAGCATAGAAACAGGTTTGCCTCCACTTGTGAGCAGCCTTAAACCATCTATGATGCAATGAATTATTTTTTCCTCTTTTTTTTCTGTAGGGACTGACTCATTGACAGTGATGCAGATAGGACAAGGCAGGTGTCCTTTTGATGTCCTCAGTGAAGTTATTAACAAGCCATGCTGTATGTGAAAACCAATCATAAAGGATAACAGGCAGTAATAGCTGTTGTCTCAGCATAATTGTTTAGAACTCAGGAGTTGGAGAGAAAGATGGTGAATGACATGCCCAGCGGAGACACATTGCACACATGGTCTTTTGAAGATTGACCTTATCCATGAAGAGAAATGGAGCAGCAGGTATCTATTTGCCATCCAGATTATTCATGGAGTTCGACAAAGATACGCCTGAAAACTTTTTTTAAATATAATTTTCCAATAATGATAAAGATGGGTGGATGCTAATGAGTGTCACAGCCACATCCCTCCAGGAAGCAGCAGCCAATCACATTTCAGATCTGTTTAACTATTAATGAGTACTGTAGATAAGTGTCTCAGCAGTACCTGCAGTGTAAGTTGTAAGTTCACCATGAAGTAATTGCTATGCTTAGTTCGTTAAGCCTGAAACGTAGTGAAGCCCTTTTACACAGCTGACACCATCCAACACGGGGCGACAGCTGTGGATTTGTTATGAGGGGAGGTTACTCTGGGTGTTGTTAAGACACAACAGAAACAGACTTTTATTAAACATGATACCTAGGTAATAGGGTTCGCTACCTGGATGCTGTGACAAAACATGTCATGCTTCCCTGTCAGTTTAGACTGAGATAAATGGCACCACATCAGGTAAACATGCCTCATGAAAAATATACAAGTTCCTTTTAGATTATTCCCTTTGAGACTTAAAGAGCTGTTGATAGAAAGCCCAGGGGGCAGAAGACACAGCCACTTTGCTGTGATCCTGACAGAAAGATGGCTGCCTCCCAAAAATATCATCTCTTCTCAGCTTGACCCACTTGTTTGCTCTTATCTTCAGCATGTTGAGGGGGCGTGAAATGATATGCTGTTGCTGGTGGAAATTGATTTCAAACCTTTTTCTCTATGCAACAGGGTATTTAGTCCTTAGATTGTAAGTGAAACATGATATATGCCATTTTGCGAATGCTTTTATCCAAAGTGACTTACAATACTGCCAGCGTGTGCATTATTAGCATGAGTGGACCCAGGTGAGTGGATCCAGAGAGTGTATGAGCTATAATATACTCAATACAGGATTTGGACAGACAAAGTCACTCATATTGAAGGGTGGTGGTGGATAAGAGAATGTCACCCTGTTTAAATTGCTTTTGTCTACTACGGAGCGGCAGAATGTACAGTGTTTGACTACAGGTCCTTGCAGGGTCACGATTGCAGCTCGATCACTGAGCTGGACAAATTCAGGGCTCCAGCAAGGTGACTTGTCATGTGTGGATGGGTCGTGTACACCAGCTATTACATCCTGCTTTGTCTCATACAGCACTCGGCTCATATGGTAGAAAGAGACCATTACTTTTGTTTACAGCTACCACTGTAACTTCGTCATTGTTGCCATCCTGGCTGTGCTGTTTCTCACAAGGGCTGCTTTTACCCTGTTGGGCTTAATGACCCACAGCACAAGCCTCTAGAACCTAAAGGACAATGGGCCACATTCACCAACCATTTCTAATTTTGGTGTCTCTCAGATATTTTGGCCTGTGTTGAGGCTGTTTGTGTAAACATTTGGTTGTCCAGATCAGACTCAGGGCAGTTAAAGGGACCTAAGTGCACGAATGGAGGTCTGCTCAGCTGATGGCACACCCAAGAGAGCCATGATTGGCCCCAATGTGTTGGTCCAGCTCAAATAACTCTGGGCCAGCCTGTCCTCCTCCACTGGTCAGCGTCTCTCTTCTGTGTTTGTTTTGTTGCCTCAGATTTGATCTCAAACCATCTTTTCACTTCATCAGTTGTGCGCCCTTCACCTTATACAGTGTTCACTGAACGAGTAAGACCATCACCTACATCTTTTTTTGTTTTATTTTATATCCACTATTGATGCTACTAAATATAGTGCTGTTCTTCACTTTATAACTACCCAAGTTTATCTTCAGTCTGCAGTTCATTGCTCCACTGTCTTTGGATTTTTGTTGTAGCATTCCTGGCTTTCTCAACTTCTCCTTTCTGTCTCTGTGTCAGATTCCTGTGTGCACAGTCTCATGCCCTTTTATGGGCATTGGTGGGGTGTTAACCTATGCTAATCCATGCACTATAAAAACTTACAAACACATGGGATTCATCCATGTAAGAACAAAGGTGCAAACAGTTCTGCAGTTTAAGAATGTGTTCAAGAATTAAATATAGAATTTTCTTAGGACTTTTTTAAGAATAACTTACAAACGAATTTAATAAAAAACACTTAGGAAGATGTTGGTGAATGTGTCCCCTTAATAAAGTCAGATTGTTTTAGTAAGATGTCAAAATGTATTTATAAATATGTCATCTATTCAGTTATTTGTCAGCCTGATGCAGATGCTCTTTACTGTCATAACAGAAAGTTGATTGTTGATAATTTCGCAATGAATATTTACGGCTTCACATGACGCAGGGAGAAAACTCTGAAAGACATCATTAAAAATGCAAACAAAGAAATCTTTTTCTCCATTTTATTAATCATCATTGTCTAACAAAGTCTTCTCTTTGCCAGTATTAACTGCATAGCCTAGAGTGTATGGATTCTTACAATAAGAAATTGTTATATTAATTTTAAAAAAAGAAAAGAAAAAATGTGTTTTGTTTTGTTTGGGTTTTTTCCACGTACAGCAAGGAAGGAATCTGAGTGAACAAGGACTGTGCCAGTGAGATAAGGTGTAGAGTCTCTTTTGCCGCCTTATCAGTATCCTCTGCAGTCTTAGTACTGCCACAGCTCCAGTGAGAATTGACAATAACAACCGAAATGTGTTTTTTTTTTTTTTTTTACCCTTGCTTTTTCTACAGATGGATTTGCGGGATCTTAAAGTATGAAAGCCGTTTCCAAGTCCCAGTATTAAACACTATCTTCCCTCATTTAGTCTGAGAGAACTCCAGGAAACTCAAATACATTTACTCAGCTTTACAGGTGTTATTGACATGGACACACTAGAAGGGCATTCTACATTTCCATTACTCTCCATGGCTCTTCTGGCTTTTGTACAATTTCCAGCAATTCAAACTGCAGTAAATGTAAGAGCTGAGATTGGAGATTTTTGTCATAGCTGAGGACAAGGTGAAGGAGTGGCTGGCATTGGTAAACATCTGTATAGTTAGACATTTTGCTGCATTTGACACTTAAAATTGTGACTGTTGTTCATGTGTGAAATGCTTTTCATATCTGCTAGAGCCACACAGTGATGGAAATGTGAAAACTTACATGTGCATCCAGGTGATAATGTTTACTGTACATGTAAGTCCAAAGCTGATCCAACAGGGGACTGTTCTTTGTGTGACCAGGAAACATTGTTTTCTCAGGCTGATGTATACACACTGCTAATTTGTGCATTCCATTTCAACAAACAAACAAAAAAAACATCAAGGCTTTACAGAATATATTCATGTAAGTAAAAATCCTGTGTTTAAAATCACATATAACTACTGAAAAAAACCTCCAATATGCAGTTTTTAGTAAATAATTTTGCACACTATGCAGCAGAATGACCCCATGGAAATGTCACCCATCCCTCCATCCCTCCATCCATCCGTTATTTATACCGCTTATCCTAACAAGGGTCGTGCGGAGCTGGAGCCAATCCCAGTTGACATTGGGCGAAAGGTGGGGTACACCCTGGAAAGGTCGGGCTGTCGCTTAGAGAAAAATGACCACACACACTCACACTCACTCCTATGGGCAATTTAGAGTCACCAATCAACCTAAGCTGCATGTCTTTGGACTGTGAGAGGAAGCTGGAGTACTCAGAGAGAGTCCACACAGGCACAGAGAGAACATGCAAACTCCAGTGTAAATGTGATATTATTATTAAAATATATGTCCATTTACAAGTCATTGCATGATCCTCATCAGCAAATGAAGCTGCTTCATGGACTTGAAGATGTTCAGATTTTCATTTTATCATTCATTTTGGTTGAATTTGTTATTTTATAATTTTGTTGCTTTATCACTATGATGCAATAACATGGAAACATTGCTTTAAGGTTGTAGCTGGCAGAGAGGAGGTTAATTTAACACATCGGACACTTTCATTTGTAGCAATGTGTTAGACATGTTTTGTGTGCTATATTTTAATCTGGAAAATAACTTCTTTGTATAGATGTCAGATAAATGTACTGTAGTGAAAATTCTATTCTATTAGTTGTGGTATTTATCTAAGTATTCATGTAAAGTGGAAGTATCTAAAACTAGGACTCAAGTACAACATTTGAATAAAGGTACTTAGTTATATTTGACCATAGCCAGTCATAAAATATGTAGTTGAAATTTGGCTTTAATTTTTGTTGTAGCATTCCTGGCTTTCTCAACTTCTCCTTTCTGTCTCTGTGTCAGATTCCTGTGTGCACAGTCTCATGCCCTTTTATGGGCATTGGTGGGGTGTTAACCTATGCTAATCCATGCACTATAAAAACTTACAAACACATGGGATTCATCCATGTAAGAACAAAGGTGCAAACAGTTCTGCAGTTTAAGAATGTGTTCAAGAATTAAATATAGAATTTTCTTAGGACTTTTTTAAGAATAACTTACAAACGAATTTAATAAAAAACACTTAGGAAGATGTTGGTGAATGTGTCCCCTTAATAAAGTCAGATTGTTTTAGTAAGATGTCAAAATGTATTTATAAATATGTCATCTATTCAGTTATTTGTCAGCCTGATGCAGATGCTCTTTACTGTCATAACAGAAAGTTGATTGTTGATAATTTCGCAATGAATATTTACGGCTTCACATGACGCAGGGAGAAAACTCTGAAAGACATCATTAAAAATGCAAACAAAGAAATCTTTTTCTCCATTTTATTAATCATCATTGTCTAACAAAGTCTTCTCTTTGCCAGTATTAACTGCATAGCCTAGAGTGTATGGATTCTTACAATAAGAAATTGTTATATTAATTTTAAAAAAAGAAAAGAAAAAATGTGTTTTGTTTTGTTTGGGTTTTTTCCACGTACAGCAAGGAAGGAATCTGAGTGAACAAGGACTGTGCCAGTGAGATAAGGTGTAGAGTCTCTTTTGCCGCCTTATCAGTATCCTCTGCAGTCTTAGTACTGCCACAGCTCCAGTGAGAATTGACAATAACAACCGAAATGTGTTTTTTTTTTTTTTTACCCTTGCTTTTTCTACAGATGGATTTGCGGGATCTTAAAGTATGAAAGCCGTTTCCAAGTCCCAGTATTAAACACTATCTTCCCTCATTTAGTCTGAGAGAACTCCAGGAAACTCAAATACATTTACTCAGCTTTACAGGTGTTATTGACATGGACACACTAGAAGGGCATTCTACATTTCCATTACTCTCCATGGCTCTTCTGGCTTTTGTACAATTTCCAGCAATTCAAACTGCAGTAAATGTAAGAGCTGAGATTGGAGATTTTTGTCATAGCTGAGGACAAGGTGAAGGAGTGGCTGGCATTGGTAAACATCTGTATAGTTAGACATTTTGCTGCATTTGACACTTAAAATTGTGACTGTTGTTCATGTGTGAAATGCTTTTCATATCTGCTAGAGCCACACAGTGATGGAAATGTGAAAACTTACATGTGCATCCAGGTGATAATGTTTACTGTACATGTAAGTCCAAAGCTGATCCAACAGGGGACTGTTCTTTGTGTGACCAGGAAACATTGTTTTCTCAGGCTGATGTATACACACTGCTAATTTGTGCATTCCATTTCAACAAACAAACAAAAAAAACATCAAGGCTTTACAGAATATATTCATGTAAGTAAAAATCCTGTGTTTAAAATCACATATAACTACTGAAAAAAACCTCCAATATGCAGTTTTTAGTAAATAATTTTGCACACTATGCAGCAGAATGACCCCATGGAAATGTCACCCATCCCTCCATCCCTCCATCCATCCGTTATTTATACCGCTTATCCTAACAAGGGTCGTGCGGAGCTGGAGCCAATCCCAGTTGACATTGGGCGAAAGGTGGGGTACACCCTGGAAAGGTCGGGCTGTCGCTTAGAGAAAAATGACCACACACACTCACACTCACTCCTATGGGCAATTTAGAGTCACCAATCAACCTAAGCTGCATGTCTTTGGACTGTGAGAGGAAGCTGGAGTACTCAGAGAGAGTCCACACAGGCACAGAGAGAACATGCAAACTCCAGTGTAAATGTGATATTATTATTAAAATATATGTCCATTTACAAGTCATTGCATGATCCTCATCAGCAAATGAAGCTGCTTCATGGACTTGAAGATGTTCAGATTTTCATTTTATCATTCATTTTGGTTGAATTTGTTATTTTATAATTTTGTTGCTTTATCACTATGATGCAATAACATGGAAACATTGCTTTAAGGTTGTAGCTGGCAGAGAGGAGGTTAATTTAACACATCGGACACTTTCGTTTGTAGCAATGTGTTAGACATGTTTTGTGTGCTATATTTTAATCTGGAAAATAACTTCTTTGTATAGATGTCAGATAAATGTACTGTAGTGAAAATTCTATTCTATTAGTTGTGGTATTTATCTAAGTATTCATGTAAAGTGGAAGTATCTAAAACTAGGACTCAAGTACAACATTTGAATAAAGGTACTTAGTTATATTTGACCATAGCCAGTCATAAAATATGTAGTTGAAATTTGGCTTTAATAATATAATATAATATAATAAGAATGACACAGCTGTTATGTGAGAAATCAGATGTGCAAATGTTTAGTTTTTTGCTTTCAAGAGCATGTGAGCCACCAAAACATTTGAAAAATGTACTGTATATTTGCACCTGTCTAGTTTGTTTATGAGACTACAGCATTTTCATACTGGGCTATAAAGAAGTGCTATATATTTCATAGAAATTCACACACATAGCCTAAAATCTTTAGAAGCACCAGAGATATTAAGTGATTAATTTCACTGAAAAAAATATGGTGGCTCAGGTTTCCCCTTGCCCTGCTTGCCCGGCTCCTTTTTGTCCTTTGTATGACATAGAGCAGAACAGAGGTGCTGCAGAGGGGTGACTAATGTATCTAGGTGGGTCATAGCTAGCTGGCTGTATAATATACCAGAATGAGATCAAATTTTGAAAGTGGAAACAGATGAGTAACAGCATCCCTCCCCCTGTGAAAGTAATGTAATGACCTTGGTCAGACTTGGAGCTCAGCTTTAGGTATTTTTCCAGAGGTTGCACCAAGGTTATTTAGCTTAAGCTTTTCAGTGTCTCTGTCAGTTAGAGGTTTAGTGCTGTAATGTCAAAAACTAAGACAAGCTTCAGTGATTGTCAGCAAAGTGTATGTAGGTAAACTGTTGAAAATCATGGGCTGAAAATTCCCGCTGAGCAATCCCTTATCTGCTATTGACCTACTGACTGACCAAAGTGCCATTTTCTCGAAGCTAAACAATTGGCTGTGAAAAACAAAAAATAACCAAAAAAGAGGGATGGCATAAGAGTGAAATGAAGCATTCAAATGCCCCTCAGAGCACAGCAGTGGATCCAGACAGATGAGCCACAAACACTGAAGCGCTGTGTCTGGGCACCATTTCACAACAGCTGCACAGTGCCATCTAGAGGTGCCTCAGGCTACGGTGGAGAGTGAGCAAAATTGTAGAGAAACAGGCCAAAATTGAGTCGGGTGCAGGTGTCACCCACATTTCTGCAGGTGTGCATTCTGGGTATCAGATGGTGAAAGGAGATATCTGTCTTCAGCTCTTGCACAAGCTCAGATCCTCTTGAGGGGAAAAGAAGGCAACTTGTCACCATGATTGCTGATTCTGTTCTTACCACATAACTAATCCCCAACTGATCCTATTTTGGAAAAAAAAAATGACATAACCAAAACCAGAGCAAGCCTTTACCAGTGCGGACCCAGTCTCTTAGAAACGCAAAACATGCAGAATATTGTGAAATGTATCGAGCTAGCGGAGCTGTCAAAACTATCATATCTGAAAGTAGCTGCTGTTGAGTAGTAATGCTTTGTCCTTTTCTGTTTTAATCACCAGTGCTCAAATGTCCCCAGTAGCAGGCTGACATCTTTAACACTGCAGGTACACAGCCTCCAGATATATGCTGTCATCAATTTTCCTGCCCACTGAGCACACATTGTCCATGTTCAGTACACCCTTCACAGAAAAGTCAAACCTCACTGCACTTGTGTTCTGTCATGGTTAAAATTTACCCATTCACTTGACCAGATGTACATACATATACTGTGGTTTGAGAAAATGCCATAGTCTCAACAGACAAACATGATTCTTGTCTAATAAAATGCATTACACTTTTCTGAGAAGATAATGGGATAGGAGATGATATTTGTCCTAAAATACTAGATGGGGTAAATAAACAGATTGACACATAGTAAAGGTGATATTTAATTGTGATTAAGTGTCCAAATTCTGAAATGCTGAAGGTATATTCCT
>NW_018127891.1:1595931-1621252 GCF_001952655.1 Monopterus albus | reverse complement strand
TTATGGCATTTTAGAGGAAAAATCCATTTTCTTTGGCATGAAATGAGTTTAGTCGCATTTGGGCAGCAATGACAAAGAAATGCAAACTAATTACGTAAGTATATGAAACGTTTCCCCTCAGACCTTCAGCAGGTTTGCTGAATAAATTCAAAAACATCATGTGCAGCACTGACTGACGTTAGAACACCCATCTGAGGTATAACATAGCCAAAGAGTCTAAATAATTCATAAATAATTCTGCTTTGTGAGACCCTGCACCCAGCAGACAATCAGCCCTTTACTGCCATCGTATGCTGTGCTTGTGGATTCTGGAAATGAAAGTGCGAGAAAGATAAATGTGTACAAGTATTTGAGTGCAAGCAATTGATTTTGTTTTCATACAGTTGCCTGTGTGTACTCTATTTGTGTGGGAATGGGTAGATGGTGGGTGGCTGAGGTGAGGTGAAACGCATTGTATTTTGAGGAAAAACAAGGACAAAAGTCAAGTCTGGAGTGGGCCCCAGACTCAATTAATTGCCAACACCTAAAGCAAATGTAACCTCAATTTTTGATTACAGAGGTCACTGGAGCTCTAGGAGCTCCCGTCCTCATTCCAAAAAAGTGTGTTCCTTCAGGGCTTATTATGACTTTTACCAATGACACAGTTAAAATGTTCCAAATGTGGAATCCTTCTAGAATCATTACATCCATCCTGAGATAATTGTGTGTTCACATGGAGACATTTTCAGGACTTAAACTTATTTCTCTTCATCTGGCCATGTGCAAGTGATAATGTCATGGTACTAAACAAAGACTAGAATGATAGTTAAAAGTAGTCGATTTTTGGCGCATGGACACTGATTTGTTGTAGCAGGAAAAGAGCAGGTGCACTTATTGCATGGAGCTACAGATATTAAATACAACTATTATTAATGCTCTTAGTCAAATATTAATCATTCCTTGTTTCACAAGTGACTTATAGCTCTTTTGGGGATGCAGTGTCAGTGTCTTCTGGTCATTCCATTTTGGTCCAGACTAAAATATCTCAACAACTACTGGATGGATGGCCATGGTACAGGTACACACGGTGCCCAGAGGATGGCTGTTAATGACTTTAGTAATCCCCCGACCTTTCCCCAAGCACAAGCAGGAGATTGACATTTCTGCTTTTGAGTAAAACAAATTCAACAACTTTTGAATTGCAGTAATGAATATATTGTACACACATTCATGTGCTCCACAATATGAACTGTGTTCACCTTGGTGATCCCTTACCTATTTATCTAGCGCCACCATCTGGTTTATATTTAAAATTGTACATACAGTTTACCACACCAAACTCAGATGATGAACATTGCTGTCATTGTAAGCACATGCACTGTGTTTTGCACCTAAGGTATACACTTTGAAAATGCAACTAGCATGACTGTACAGTTTTCTTGTGTCTTCTTATATTCCTGTCATTGCATGGATATTCTCCTAGTAGACACAGACTGTATAAGTGCAGAGTGTATGCAGCGAGACAATTGGTACACTGGCAGGTAAAAGTATACCATTTGGCAGGAACAGTTTTAAATGTTACCGAAGACTGACTGGAGTAATTACATGTGAAGTTAAGGCATACATTTAGTTTTGATGGTAATAGCACTGCTGCTGTTGAAGAGGTTTTATGGTGTGTGTGTGTGTGTATACATGTTGACATTATGATCACATTTGACAGTTGATGAAACACAGTAAGAAGGATGTTCATGGACATCACTGAAGTCAGATAACAGCTTGACGGTGGATGACTGTGCCTGAACAGATGACCTGGATAATGTGTACCTTGTCAGATCTTCTTCTTCGGGATCCTCAAAATAGGGCCCACTGAGACAAACAACCAGGCTCCACACAAAAAGTCCCGAATCAGCCATGAGGTTTGAACCCAGAGGAAACAGTGCGAACCGCTACACCACCAGACTGCCTGAGTTAAAGATTAAATTTTAATTCAAATTTTACCCAAAGGAAGGATTATAATTAGTATGACACATCCTGATAGAAAAACATGCAGTTTACAGCAGAAGACTTTAT
Organism: Monopterus albus; assembly: GCF_001952655.1. NCBI lineage: Eukaryota > Metazoa > Chordata > Actinopteri > Synbranchiformes > Synbranchidae > Monopterus > Monopterus albus. The sequence goes on along the minus strand of NW_018127891.1, from coordinate 1,619,203 downwards.
CTTATGTATACTACACATTGCTTTAGGTATCAAAATAATTTACCTTTATATCTCCAATTTCTGAAGGCACTGGAGATGGTTCAGACTTTGAGGAAATGGGGAGGTGACAGGGATCACTGCCACACCTTCTCAGGGACACACTATGGATGCCTCTGCATCTGCTATATCTGCACCTCCATGCGTAACATTGACTCATTGACTCAGTTATTGGTGTTTCATTTGAGACACTATTGAAGTTCATTCACAGCACACTATAGTCAATACCTTAAGGGGACTGCCTTGTTCTTTGTTTCCTATGTCACTATCTCAGCATGCAGGCAACATATCGATAAAACTTCCCCTCAAACAGAGTGGAGGCTCACAGATGTTTCTGCAAAACAGAATTTTAATGTGTTCAGGTACACAACAATTTACAGCAAATTTGGTGCTTTTGTTGACATCCATTATACCCCACAGTAACAAAGTTACTGATAACAGTTATTAGTACTCAGGGTGCAAAAGAGCTAAAATGTATAGTTTGACTGCAAAATGTTAAATTGGATTCTTTTGTTGGGAAGCAGTAATGTGTTCATCAAATGTCATTAGGCTTTAAGCTTTTGCATTATTCAATTGTTTGAGCACAAGTAGAAATTGTTAGTATAAAGATTAGTGTTGATGACATGAACAGACCAGTCAACCAATGCACATCGCCATCTTTGGACCTCTGGGCTGTTGGATCAAACTTGCATGGCCACTTAGGATCTTAAAACGTGTTTTTAGGCAACAGCGATACTGAAGTATCCACTGCATCACTAATATCTGACTCTGGCTATTTTTGGCACATATTGTGGTGTACAGATGATATACTATGGGCAGTCATCAGCACACAGTGTTGATGGATATGTCTTACATATGTGGAAAAGCGAGACAGAGAAAACCGACTCCGTGATACGCCAGATGTTTCCCCAGGAGCTTCTCATATTGCCTCAGGCCAGACAATAAAGCCACAGAGAAGAAGTTCATTGAATCATAATGTTTCTCCTCTTCTGTGACATAGTAACTTCTAGTGTTGTTGTTGTAATTGAACTGTCTTAGCTTCATCAAGTAAATTCATTTTTTAGAAAACAGATCTCCAAGCAAATGTATTTGAAAAACTGTAAATGCAAAACTTAAGTGTATAAGACAAAAACCGACCTCATAGAAGAATTAAGCAGTTTTACCATTAAATGTGTTTGGGCAACGTTTCCTTTGTTTAATAAGAAGATTTGATTATTTTCACTGTGAAATGTTTTAACATTTTTAAATCATACAGACAGCCACAAAAATTAGCTACAAACCTTTTACAGAGAGAGAAATAAGTCTTTTTCTTCTTCCACGTGGCTGCTGCATGTTGCAGTCTGTGATCATCATGCAGCAGTAGCTTTAATGCCCAGTCGGTCGTGTGGATGGTCAGCTGAGGGTTGTACCTCACCTCTGCTTGTGAAGCTTTGCCTTGATATCCCTGCAGCAATAGTTAACAAAGAGTTGAGTTGAACCTACAAGTTCAAAAAGTCAGATTTACAAAGTGACAGGCCAGAACAACCTGCCCCTCCTCCCTCCCTAAACATGTATTTCATTACAATGTACTGTGGTACCCAGTAACTCATCACACCTCTTGTCACATGCTCTAACATGGTGCATGTCAGTGTGAATCAAGGCAGCAGTTCACATCAAATACCCCGAGTTTCTTGTGCAGGCTGACACAGTGCAGGTAAGGAGACCTGAGGCACATCATCTCTTTTCACTCTGCAACGACTTCCTTATAAATATAGCATCAATCGACAGCCTGTCTGGTATTCTGGGTGAGGAGAATGAAGCAACTCCACCTGAAGACTCAGTGATCTTAGATGAATAGGGTGTCATTCAGGGAATAAGCAGGGCATAGAGGGTGAATCTGATGCTATGTGCTGCAGCTGCTGGTGAAGGCTGTTCCTCTCAGCCTCAATCACTTTCTAAAGATTGACCTATCTTTGCACAGTTCTGCGGAATAGCCTTTCGTGAACTTCTCTTCTCCTGTAGAAAGGAATTTAAACTGTCTTGCAAGAAGACTTATACCACCACAAATATATTGTAAACATTTTAATTAACTTCGGTGAAATCCATCTAAAATTGTTAAAGTATGACAAACATGATACTAAAAAATGACTGGCACTTCATTTTTCCTTGAAGTGAAGAGCATTATAGTATTATAGTTACAAAGAGATTTATGAATCTGCTTCTCGTAGAGTTGCCTGGTCAAACCCCAGCCAAAAAAAAGTAAAAATGTACTTCTTTACCAATAATAAATATGATTATTAATGCAGGTTAACAGCAAAGGCAGCAGAAATTTTAACTTCACAATGTTTTGGATGAATAACAACAAATGTGGCCACATGGCGTTTTGATGAAAAAAAAACAAACAAAACAAATCAGCCAGTAACATGCCATCTAGTTTCACAGGAAAAGCTGTTGAAGTCTAACTAAAGTTTTCCTAAGAGAATTATTTCTGACTGTGCACAGGTGGACCCATCAATCTAGTACCTGCTTACATGGCTGCCAGATGTTAGCTACCGTGACCGAGCGCAATCCAAAACTTTAACTCAAGTTAACTCAAGTCCTGCACATTTATCCTTCTGCAGTCATTACATGGCTCTTTAGTGCTGTTAGGTCATTTTTACCTTTATTAGTAAGGAGACAGTAGAGAGGGGGTCAGTGTCATAAATCCTCAGCTTGAAAACAATTAAAAGTAAAAACAAAAAAGGAAATAGTGCCAATAAAGAAAGAGATGACTGAATCAAAATATATAAAACTGTCATTAGGAAAATTTGTAGACTTAACAGTACATGTAAATTCCTTCTGTACAGTTTTCTTCTCCTCCAAAACAATCAAGCAAATCAAGATAGTGAATTATGCTTAAGCCAATTAATGATGATCAGTTAATGGGCAATTAGTGCCGGGATGACGCATTTATTTTTATCCAACGTGTCTATGTGAAGTGTCCAATATTTCATAAATTTGTTTTTATTTTAATGTTCAGTACTACCCTTCCCCCCCCAAAATTCACTGCCACAACTAAGCCACCACTTTTTTTTTTCAATCAACACAGGCAAACACTCATGTTAGAGATCAGGCCAGGTTAATTATATACATGATAGGAAGGCAAAGGACAAGACAAGTACACAACAGGTCAAAACATATTGCGTCACTGAACAGGACCGGCTAGGACAGGTCACATTACAGGACTGGGACATAACAGGCGGTTTCACATTAAATGCAGTTTCTACCTTTGTATGCAGACTTATGGCTACCTCAGCTTAACAAACCTGCGTTGTCCCAGTTTGCACCGTGTAGTATGAACAATAATGTCGTACTAATAATTGTGTTAGAGGATGATTATATTGTGCCATAACAGGTCAAACAACAGTACAGCTGGCTCAGTGCAGTGTGTGGCAGTGTTAGTCTTGCTTTGCTTTGTGTTCTCAGAAATGTTCCTTCAGTCACCATGTCATGTAAGCTGATGTGTCTCTCTCTGCCACTTGTAGGAGGGCACACCTGGGTTATGAAACTAAGAAAAACTCAAGCAAAGTCTCTGTTTTTAGTATAATCAGTGAGTTGTTTTAATTAGCATTTTCATTTTGTTTAGTCTTTTCATAATAAAATAACAATTTTTATCCTCATTAAAAAGAGAAGAAAATGTGTTATTTATTCCTTTCTCATTAAAAAGAGAAGAAAATGTGTTATTTATTCCTTTCATTGTACAGTAAAGCTCTGGGGTCTCATGGTAAAATAAAACATATTATTTGATATTATTTGTGTCTTGTCATGAAGGTTTTTTGCATTGTGGGGCCCATGCTGTTCCCACTTGGTGTAATTTAATTACAGTGGACCTTGGCATGCCCAGGCAGCACCCACGCAGAGCAGTGCAGAATGCCAGCCGGGAACATCCTGTCTTAGGCGACAGGAACATCAGACACGACAGATGGCTCATAAATCATGGAGGTGCGTGCACTGTGTCAATGGGAGGCCTTCCTCTGGAGAGCACACTGTGAACAGGTGGGCAGAGGGAGCATCAGCACAGCAACATGAGCCCTGGCGCGTACCACTCTCACTGGGTAACCGCCTGGGTCATAGAGACAGACTCAGGAGGGGCAACTGTTTCCACTGTGTTACACTGCTCACTTTTAGTCTTCCTCTGTCTCAGCATTTTAAGGCACAATTTCATACTGTAATGTAAAAGAAATTGTTATGTGCATTGTATTAGATTAAAATGAATCAGATTAGAGATAATGCAAGCAGACCCTGTAAGTGCATGAGAATGTTCTGAGAGGCTCACTTGCAGTGTGCACCGCATGGCTGAGCTCTCACCCTTCAACTGAACCACACTGCTGTAGATCAAAAATGAAGCTGGATTTTGTATCAACTAACAAACAACAAACTAAAGTAAATCCAACTGGGCGTGATGCAGTTTTTATTTTCTCTTATACAGAGAATTTTTCAGTGGATTTAATCATTAAACACAGGTGAAGATAAAATGAAAAGGTGTTCAGTATTAGAAATATAACATTTTAACATTTAGTTTGCAGTGCAAACATTGTTATTTAACCTTTAATCTAATATTTTGTATAACTTAGTGTATTTTTCTGACCCCCACTTAGTGCATATTTATATTTATACTTTTTTCCAATGAAAATTGCTTACAATCTGAAAACAAGAATTAGTTAATGCAGTATTTACAGTGTTGGCAGACTTACAGTTTGCTTTGCAAAATTCATCAAGACAAGTCCCTACATTTATTTACCCTCTCTCCTACATTTCAGTAGAAACGGACATATTTCTGCTTCCTTTGTATTTGTATTCTCCACCTACTCCTACTAAAGCTTCTAATTCTGTGAATCAGGTTTCCTCTCTGCCACATGTATTCATTTTTCATCTGTAGTGAGTTAATTAAGACACCACAGCATTAATTGATTCTGATATGCTATTCATTCATAGGAAAAGCAATTTCCTTTCTGATCGCTAACTGCCTCGGCTTTTAATCAACATTTTACTTTGTATTCATTCACATGAAAGAGTTGCTGCTCCTGTGAGCGTGGCAGGTGACAATATGCTACATAAATCACAAACCTCTGTTGAATTGGTCTCTGAGTTCATTTAAAAAGTCTTTTGACTGACAGTGGATGCAGCTCGAGTTCCAGAGCACTGTGACACTAAAACTTTATTATTAAGTGTTTCATACAACTGGTTTATTTTTTCTTTCTCTCGTGATGTTGATTAAAGAATCTATAACTTTAATCAACTTAATCAGACAGATGCCCCTTTTACTGGTTTGTTTAGAACTGAAATCTAAAAGAAATGTCTGGTAAAAAAAATAACTTGGTGCAATGAAATATACTCTAAGAATAGTCTTGCCTTGAAAGAAATAATGGCTATTTGTCATGGTTTGAGAACAACATGTGTTGTTATTCAGGTCATTCACTTGTAGCGCAATCTGGCATCGTTGAGCAGATGAAAATATGAGTGGGTGAAGTGGTGTTTCTGTTCCAACACAAATAAGGTTTAAAAGCCAGACATCACCAGCTGGCAGGGAACCAGGCCTGCAGATATATTATGGTCATTTTATTCTATCAGACAATAAAAATCCTAGTTATTGTGCCCTTAAGCAAGGGGGCTTTATGAATATGTATGTAGCATGGCATGTTAATTATACCTGGGTCAAATAGCATTTGCACATTATTAGTGTTTTAGAGGTTTGAGCCTGCTAGGAGTACCAGGTGTTTGGGGTTTACTGAATCAGAACAGTGTCCCATAAGTTGGCTGTAAGTTAAGAGTAAATCATTCTTCACATATGACCACAGCATTGTGAATTGATTGCTTTACTTGCCAAACAGTGGCAGCCTCTCACTTAGCTATGAAACAGGATGAATTTAAATTTATGTGCAAACATTCTAGGTTAAATATATGCACATGCTTTTCAGTCAGTCGATCAAAAATCAGTCAAACAGATTTGCAGCAATGTTACTTGTTCCAGACCCTTAAGACCTAAAACTCTACAGGTGCTGGCGGTTTATGTGCACGGTGATAATGTTTATGAGCCCTGCTGCCACAAAGTAGTTTTTTCGATCACTTTCTTAGACACGCTATAATTAACTTTTTCTACATGGTGAGTTTGGGATGGCTGCAGCTTTGACTAACAATGAGAGAACAAGACCTCAGCAAAGGTTAGCATATCCTTCCCTGTGCTTGATCACTGGGTTCACCAGACAAGACAGGCAACAGTGAATTAAAAATTCAAGATGGTTTCAATTAATGACAGGGAAAAACCTTTTGATAGCCGGATATATGGTCTGGTAAACACACTGACAGATGAATTTATGAATAATACACTAACAGACTTTATGAATGAGATTGATTCCACCTCAGATCAGTACTTCTCCTACTTACCTTGATGTGAAAGTGCAAGTATCGCCATTCAGAATCAGGGCACATCACCGGCGCTCTCCAGGGAATCTCACTCTTCAGCGTGAACAGACTAGCTGATATATTCAGCATTAACTCCACTTGAAGCCAATGTCACAGTTCTCACTTCTACAGCACACATACTTACACTCATGTGTTTGCATGCTGATGTCTGTGTGTTAAACACCTTTCCATTATTCCTCTGATGAAATCTGTAGATGCACAGATCCACAGTTGTTTGAATTGTTTGTTTTTAATTTGTTATTCACTTAATGAAACACAAATACATACAACATTTTGAAGTGAAGTGTGGCATGTTGGTGTACTCAGCTTGTAACCCAAAATAGGAACATCAAAACTGTAAAATTTCCAGTGACAACTTATCACTTTGAGAGAAAAATGAGAATCAAAATTCTACACAGTGAAGAAGGAGGTGGAATTAATTTCAACCCTGATGTTAAAGGAATATAGTGGCACGGTTCGATGGAGCTGGCAGTCTTGTCAGTGACTGAAATATTTCAACAACTGCTAGCTGGATTACTGTAAAAGGTTTTAGAGTCATTCTCTGGGAACCATGAAGTTGATGTCTGGGGTGCAGAGTGAAATATCTTCAATTGCCCCAACTCCTCCTCACCATGCTCAGCAGCACTGTAATAACAGTGGTGACCTTCAAGTTCCTGGGCTCCACTATCTCCCAGGACCTGAAGTGGATGTCCAACATCAGCACCATCACCAAGAAGGCAGAGCAGAGGATGTACTTCCTGTATCAACCTGCCCTAGGAGCTGCTGATACAGTTCTATAGAGGAATCATTGAGTCTGTTCTTTGCTCATCCATCACTGTCTGGTTTGGCTCAACAACCAAACAAGACAGGAACAGACAGACTACAGTGGACAGTCAGGACTGCAGAAAAAATCACCTGTGCCGACCTGTCCTCCATGGAGGATTTGTACACCTCAAGAGGAGGGCAGAGAAGATTTCTGCAGACCCCTCACACACCGGGCACAAACAGCAATCGCCCCAGTACAATAAATTGTAAATATAACCATTGTATATTCAGTCTCAGTCTGAAAGCTCTTCCACCACAATGTGTATATAGATGTATAAACAATGTCTTTTTTTCCTGTTCTCTTTCCTATTTATTTGAGTTTGTGTTTTAAGTGTAAGTATCTATGAAGAGCTGCAGCACGAATCAGGATCTAGGAACCTTTGTTTTCTTCTCAGTGGACAGGGAGTGGGCTTCTCCAAGGCGCCTGGGAACAACCCTGGCTCTTGGTGATTACTTTTATATGCTACAAATTTGAAACAAAAAAAGCATTTTAAAGAATCACTTTTATCAACATAATGAGGAAACATAATTTGTTAATGTGTCTGTCCAGTTGCAAAGTGTTGATTCACTGGCAAAACATTTTATTTGTATTTTCTACAGTATCCACATGTGCATTACAGTGTACACTTGTGGCAAACAAAGCATGATAAAGCATTTTCTTGGTTATGCTTAGGCACCTTTGGTTAAAGACAGCGAAAGACTGTGTTCTTAGCTTAATGTACAAAATGTTTAAGGTGAGTTGGAGTAGGGCGGTCCACACTACAATGTCTGTGGTTCAGTTCCCAGCTATGGGACCTTAGTTTCATGTCATAACCCATTCTCTCTCCATGTGTCCTATCTGTCTCTACTGAGTTGCAGGGAATTTTTTCTTTGAATTCCTCATACTGCATAATCACTGTAAGAAGCATATGTATAGTTGGTCTGTGATTGTGCTGAGAGATGTTTATTGTTGTTTTGTAAGAACATCAGCCCATCAGAGTAACTTTTGAGTGCAGGTCTTTCAACATACTTGACATTTTCTGTCACCACAGATAAGCCTCTTCTCCCATGAAGCTGTGGTTTTTCCTGGAGTAGATTTCCGCTGTATTTGCAGTACTGTCTCCGCTCACTGTGAGGATCCTGGCTAATTAAAAACTCAAAATCTGTGTTATTCAGCAAAACCAAATGGCTGTTTACTGCTGTGCAGAAGCCTACAGTGTGGAGGACTGAACTTCCTCTAAAAAGTTTAGATCTTGGCTTCCAGATGGTGGACAGATTTGTTTATTGCAACACAGGGGAGGATGTTACTACTGCTGCAATAAAATTACACTGGTGACATTTACTAAGTTTTGCCATGCAGCTATTATACAAAACTTGACTTCTTATATTCTTTACAATATACATTTAACACTTGCTCAGTTTTTAGAAATGTTTGTTGGAAGAATTAAAGGTGCTGTTTTGCACAGCATTACCTGTTTGTTTACAGGTAATGGGGAACATTCCATATGTGAACAAGTTGTATGAAGATTTTTACGGCTCCAGATGGAGTTGCACAAAATCACATTTTTTGATCTGATTTCCTCAAGTGATGTCACTTAAATGGCTGATGTTTGGAAATAAAAAAAAAAAATGAGGGTGTGGTGACACAAGCTAATCAGATCTATGTAGCCCGCTCCTGATCCCTGCATGAGGCTAGTCACTGTGCTACTGTAACTAGGATATGGTCGCGTTCAGAGTGAGTTTCAAAGTTGTGAAAAAATGCAGCCCTCTCCATTAATTTCTATTTGAGATAGTACTTACTGCAGCTGTCACAAGTGCCACAGCAAAACAGTGCAGCTGTGTGGTTCAACTTTTGCTGCACTGGACGGTGACATCATCCAGCAAAGGGGCTGTGTTGACCAATCACATGCAGGGGACGGTCGAAACGTGGACACTCACACAAAGAAGACTCTTTTGTTTACTATGTTAACTTGAGCTTTCACTGATATTCACTCTCAAATTTGGGCCAAAGTTACAAATGCCCTGTAACAACACACCATGCTTTTTTTGTTAGTTAGATTTATTAGATGTTAAACTGTTTTTTATTTATTAATGCTGACATACTGGTGGTGGGAATTGGTGCTAACACAGAGTAGGCTACAGTAGTAGCATGGCTAACCAAAACACAACAGACACTCGTGGACTGGAAACGTGATCAGAACCACTCACATCGACTCGTCACAATGTGGTCGTATCATACACACCTACAACGCCCCCCCTCCAGTCAATGCAGTCCCTTGCATTAAAACACAGCAGGGAGTTACCTTTTACTGCTCTCAGTCTGAATGCTAACACATTTGAATATGTATAGTTGCATTGTGGCTAATGTAGGTGTCCATTTTTATTGGATTTGGATTTTTTTTTTTATTGTCCATGTGAGTGAGACAGTGTAGTATTTTGTTAAAGAAGACAGAAATTCCACATTATGAGGAGCCATTAAAATGCATTACATCTATAATTTCTTTGGGGAATTTTGTTTTCAAATTCATTTCACATTCATGGTGTCTAAGCAGTAAAACAGTGTGCAGTGCCAGCTCTGGTGGCAAAAGGGTGGGTGGGTGCTGACAGAGATGGGTGCAGAGACACCAGGAATAGAGGGAAGGAGCCAAGACTCACCAAGCGTACACAGCCACCAGTGAACCCCCAAAATGACACAACATATGGAGCACAGCTGAAAAATCCCTCCACCCTTCTCCACCTGCCATCCTCTTTTCCTGCCACACCGCAGCTCTGTGAAAACCAGGCAATAGCAAGTAGAGAATCTGAATATCTATTTTTAAAATCATGTCAACCATGGCAGGCATTCTCAGATGACATGTTATCCTGATCCATACTACAAGTCTCTATGTTGAGAACATCTAATTCTGGATCATAAGTGAATCAGTGAAGCTTGGTAGGCAATAACATTCTTCTCTACTGCATCAAAGAATGTCAGATGATACCCACTGGCTTCTTGTGAACACAGAGGGTGTCAGAACAGCAGAATGAGAGGGCTGTAAGAGTTATTTGTGATACATGCTTCTGTTGATACAATCAATATAATCGACGTGTTGCCCTCTACAATGGCTGCCCACCTCTCATTAATGAAGCAGAGGCCAATTACCATCCTGACCACCTTACAGCTCTCTGTTAAAGACACACCTCTTGTCTTCAGGCGAAAAAGGAAACAATGGAAGGAATGCTTGACCTTGAATTTCTGTCACCCCCCTTTTGTCAAGGCAGATTTCAGCAAGAAAAAACTTTCCAGCCTTTCTTTGCCCGAGAAAGTAATACTTGTCTAGTTTTCAGTGAGATAGAGAAGATTGAGGAATCGAGCCATGGCAGCAATCTCCAGGATCAGCCATCACAGCCTAAGTGCTCTTCGTCTATTTCTCTCTTCCTTGCTAACATTATTTTTCCTTTCTAGGCTTGATTTTATTCCCCACCCCCACCTCTGTCATACTGCCACTTGGTGCAGCTGCATTGTAAAAGGCTTCTCAGTTACGGGGCATTTGGGAGCTTATCAAGGGCCAGCTGACTTGCTTACAGAAGCTCATCTTCTCTTCTGCAAAACCAAAAACTGGATTCATCCCTAAATTTTACCTGAACTGAAACTGAACTTAAACAGAGTTTTACATACGGTAAGCCAGAGAACTACTGTATATGATACCGCCCCTTGACAGATGTATTCAGTGCCAAGACCATAGATGCTTCTGGACTGCAGAGGCAAGTTTGATCTATGTAAGTCATATAAATGTAAATAAATCATAAATAAAATCATATCACACCCATTCTTTATTCTCTCCACTGGGTAACAGTGTGTTTTAGAATAGATTTTAAACTTTTGACATTTGCTTTTAAAGCCCTGAATGGCCTGGCCCCTATTTATTTAACGGAATTACTACAACTTCACCAATATCATCAAGCACTTAGGTCAGATACTTTTAAAAGTCCCCAGATTGAGATGTAAGCAATGGGGTGACTGTGCTTTCACTGTAGCTGTTCCTAAATTGCGGAACTATCTTCCACTTGAACTTTGCTCCTTCACTGACCTTGCTCTCTTTAAATCCAAACTAAAGACTTATTTACTTTGGCTTTTGGTTTCTAGTAGAGTTTTACTGGTTTTATTGGTGTTGATCACTTTTATTTGTTGTCTGTTATATATGTACTGTATGTAAAGCACTTCAGTCAACTTTCAGTTGTTTTTAAGTGCCATATAAATAAAGATTGGGTTTAATTGAGTAACCTCAATGGAGAGTGCTAGTATGTGTAACAGTGGCATTTAAAATAGTGTTTAATTCTTCCTGATCGAACCAGTTTTAGTTCATTTTACCTAAACCTACTACTGTTAGGGTGACTTATTTGCTATGTTACATACTATCATCTGCAAGATTCCCAACAGTATATTCATTTTGCATGACTTTTCCTGTGTTTGGTATGTTTGGTTGTTTGCAAATGCACATGTTTCTTTGTAGTTGATAATGTGAGTATAAATAAAGAAACCAAAGTTAGTGCTTAAGATCTCTTAAATTAGAACAAATTTAAAACAAATAGTGTTCAAAATGAATCAAACCTTGTGTACATACAGTATATTCAATATGTGTAGTAGGAAAAAAGTCAGGAAAACATTCAATATGCAGAAGCAAAATACACAAATAATTAGGATTGATGACAGTATACAGTGAAGACTACAGTAATGTTCCATGTGGATTTGGCACACATTAATTTTCTTCGACATCTCAGCTTGTTAGAATTTGCTTCTGAGCTTCATGGGAATCAGGGAGGCATCTTTTGCTTGTATAGCAAAAAGACTGAGAAAGACACAACTGTTTATCATTACCCATTCTCCCTCTTTCTGTTGGCTGGCTTACTAGGATTTCCCAGCCTCTGTATAAGCAGACATAAGTAATTAATCCCTGATACTGAGCTGAGTGTGGGGTGATGATTTGGGACAGCACCATGCAAGGGGGGATTCTTAACATCCAAATAACTCCTGACAGGTGGCTGTGTCCCCAGTCAAGCCACTGCATGCATATTGGAACCAGCCACAAGAGGCGTTTATTTAGGGTATCACAAACTTGCTGACTGCTTTGTTTTCCTAATTGGTGTGGAATTTAAAGGAGCCATCTTAATCATGTTGTTGTTAATTATGCTTTAGGCCCTACAGCATCTTGTTGTTGCTTGTTTGTTTGTTTGTTGTGGAAAACCAGGGAAGAGGAACAGATAGTAAGTAACAATCTATGTTTAGTTAGTTAAAAGCTGAGAAAGGCAGGCTCCAAAAAAGTCCAAATTAATTATGGTCTCAAATTGCAGGCTCAGCATGCCTGATGCAGGCAAGCCTCTATAATGAAATCTGTATGAACCAGAGATGAATTGGAGGGCTGCTAATTTGGTAACGTGGAAAGAAATGGCTTGCTTCCTCTTGTAGACCATCATTCTCTGGCAGTTTTTGTCCATATCTTACTCAGTGTGTATTTCAGCCATTTCTTTCTCGCAAAAACTGTTGCTTTTTGTCTATGTGTGGTTCTCTCCCTCTCTGTTCCTCTGCTCCTTTCCCTTGCTCCCTCCGCTGATTGCTATTCATGCTTTGGAGACAGCCTGAGCCCTAGAGCTCAAAGAGTTCAGAATGAGGAAGCTGCAATAAAAGAGCAGAAATGTGAAGGAAAAGAAGCCTGAAATTCAGTTACAGTTACCAGATGTACATTTAAAAAAATGGGCCATTTTCATCAAAATGAAGGTTGCCAGAACCCTGTGCTCTTATGCATCAACACATGAGGTTGCTAGATGTAACATCAGAAAGAACACGTTATCATATTTTTTCCCAAACACTCTGTGTCCCTGTTTTTGTGTCACTCATATGTCACCTCACATCCTTCAAGCCTCAAAGTGGGTTTTGTCTCAGATAGTCAGGCTGTTTATCCCTTACAGGTTGAGCACATCTGACCATATTATCAGGAACTTAAAAATGTTATATATATGGTTATAGGTATATAGGGGCTTAGCTGCCTAAGATACAGTATGTGCTCTTACCTGCACTATCAGAGATGATAAAAAGCATCGGTTTTAATGTACTATATGTACTTAGCCTGTAGGTATTTTTGACTACAAGAAAACTCAGTATAGTACTATTAAATATTTAAAACAACAAATACAATGTCTATTATTCCCACCTATCAAATCTTTTGCAGTCTGCAACTTCTGTATCAGGAGTTGAGCCCTAAAGATATATTGACACACAAAACATGTGCACAAAAACATATTAATGTATATCATATAATTGGATTATAATTACTGATACATCATTGTGTACATCACATTTAATGTTGCAGCTGGTAAAGGGGGATCTGGTTTTAATCAGCTTACTGTATATGCTTTTAATTTGAATTACTGCTGGGTAGCTTGTGAATTTCACACCAGAGATCAATAAAGTCCATAACCATACTGTATTTTTGTATTAATCAAGATTCTGAAAATAAGTAGCAACTAAGGCTATCAAATAAATGTAGTGGAGTACAAAGTACAATATTTGCCTCTAAAATATAGCGAGTATGAAGTAGCAGGGAATTCAAATACTCAGGTAAAGTACAGATACCTCAAAATTGTACTTAAGTACACTACTTGAATAAATTCACTTAGTTAGATTCCACCACTGGCATATGTTTCACCTAACTCATACATACAAACATGCATGTGCACATAAACTCCAACACACAACCACTGGAAAAGACCCTCTGGAAAATATTGTTTACTGATATGGGGATTGGGTTTAAGAGCGGAACACTGAGCATTTCAATCTAAACAGTAAACACTCTTAATTGGATTGTGTGCTTAAGTGCTTTGATGTGAATCCTCTAAGGACTGTATATTATTAGGCCTAATTGATTCTGATACATGTTTACATGAGTTTAGAAAATCTGTCGAAAACAAATGGTGTCATCATGAATCTAATAGCATCATGTGAGTGGTTTCATCATGAATTCAGTGGAACATTGTGTCACTGCAGTGTCAGAGTTCAGTGGTCACTCAGCAGTCGGTAGGCTGCTCTGTCTGAGTGAACATCTTGTGGAAAACACACCAATGACTCTCCTCTTGTCACAGATGAGGCCCAGAGGGTGTGATTGGAGTCGAACAACAGGGCTCACCATCACCCCAAGGTTGACAGGTGGAGCACTGGTCATCTGTTTCTGACCTTGTTCACCATCTACCATCATCTGCCTCCAGAGAGTTCGTGTCAAGCGATTCAACCTCATCCTCCTGGGATATTGGTCTGCTTCAGAGTCCCTGGGAAATCTCAGCCAGCACAACATAAAGTAGTCACTTTACAGATAGACAAGCCACCACCACAGTGCGTCTTAGACAGGTTGAATGTGTGTGTATTTATCAGGCATGTGTGCTGTATAGAAACCAACAAGTCAAACAGGGAAAGTCTACTCCATCTTTAACAACAGACAGATGGTGTTTGATGTGCAGGAGCAGAGGATTAGGTCTGTAGGTTGATTGAGGGTGGATGCCACCTTTTGGCATCGTTCTCCCCTGGGTGACAACTACGGTTAGAAAATAACACAAGGTGCTTGGCCAAGCGGCCGTTCACTTCTTTGGTTTCACATCACCTGCAATTTGAATTCCATTACTTGCCATGCCACACTTCAAATAAAGCTGGGGCCTATTAATTACCAAAGTATGGGTTCAGGGTAAAGGTGAACATGCAATTACAGAATTAAATCAAGCCCCTGTTTAGCTTGTCAGTCCTGACAGAAATAATTTGGGTGAATTATTAAATGCTTCCACTGCTCTCAGCTGCCTCGTTGTCGGCTGAGACATATCCAGCTGCAAGAATCTCAGCTCTACTCCTTTCTCTCCCATATAAAAGTATTAATTGTGCTTCTTTAAAATTAACCTTAACCTGTACGTGTTTATGATAAACAAAAGAAAAAACTCACTGTTACCTCTGTGTGTAAACTTCTAAATGTTTTCTGTGTTTTTTGACCTGTTAAATGAAAGAGGTCAAGATTAATGAGCTCATTTTAAATGTGTGGTGGTTATGGTAATCATGTGGAAATTATGTATCATTATCAGTTTTAGGTCTAGTGAAGTTTTAATTAGGTACCTGTTCAGGTAATTTAAAGTCCTGAGGTGATGTGATTAATTATGATAGGATTGCAAAATAGATAATATTCAAATTACACCAAAGGATTTTACATAGGCCTATTTACACCTTTTACATTTTTGCAACCCTGCCTCTACAAACTGTTTTTTTTGCAGCAGATGAGAGTTAAAATTCAGTTCAAAAACGATAAATATTTTTAGGACTCTTATCTTTACTGTTCATTCTGCCATGTTTTAAATACATGTTTCACTTAACTAAAATGGAAAAACAACAAAAAATGTGTTGTTTTGATGAAATCTGCTTCTAGCAAGCATTTTAACTAACTGCCTGTAATGAAGCAACTTGCCAGAGGCTGACTAGATTCAGTGGCTGAGTTTTGGTCTGTGTTACAACCAGCTGTTTGTAATTAGTAAATCATGCCAGGGCAAGGTTTTGGCCAGTCAGGGCGGCTTTAAAAGAAGTCCAGTGGCAAGCATCTCGCTAACGGCATCCATGAAGTTTATGTTGCTCTAACTGCAAGGATGTTTCTACCACTGGTGGTTTTTCTCAGGTATTTTAAACTAGAATGTTTCCTGTGGTTAAAAACCAATCATTGCTGCTCAGCACTTTGTCTCACAGTGTTTATTGTCTTTTGCAGCACCACTGTGCTTCACTCTGTGTCAGCTGGAGGTGTGTATTGTGCTAAAACAGCAAGAGGTAAGTTGTGGACTTTTGACTGATGTTACTGCTTGCTTGTAATTAGTGGGTATAGCTGGCACTTCACAACAATGAAATGGCAAACAAAGAATAAATACAGCTTTGTAAGTGCTTCTGCTTTTGTTATAGCCCGTGCTGCTGCCTTGGGTTTGAATTACCCTGGAGTGTATGGAGCCCCTGATCTTCATGTTCCTCACCATGCAAGGCGCCCAAGCACAAAGCCATTAAGACCCCATTTATATAAAAATACTCATCTTGAACCAGCTGAGAGTGACTCTCACATGGCCTACTACAAACGATATTATCCAGGGGTGAGATTCTTGGACAACAGGAGACATGAACACGCTCGCCTCAGGGCTCCTGAATTCCCATTTCAGCCGAGCTATGGCACTTATAACCCAATTCAACATGAATACGCCAGCAAACAAGCGTTCGCCCTTCCCAAAGGACAGTTAGTCAGAAACCACAAGTCTTATTTTGAGGGGGTCAAGCATGTTTCCCCACCAAAATGGGCAGAAGGCCCTAGCCAGTCCGACCATGTGAACTGGAATCATCGAGGTCACACTGGGCCGCGATCATTTGGCTACAATGAGCACGGCCTTGTTGATGTCCCAAACAGATATTCCATGCCTGTGAGTGGACACTCCCCACCTTGGAGCAACAGTCATGGTGCTCACCAGAGGGGTCTAACTGGAAGAGACTTGGGAAGAGAAGTTCCTGTCCTTGCTTCATCTCATTTCATCAAAGGCCACGGTGGAGCGATGACTAGCCAAGATCCTGTGTCTGCTAGATGGTTGAGGTTTAGGTTTCCTGGGCATCCTGCTCAGCCCCTACACAGAAACCTTGGTGTCAAACAGTTTATTCAAGGTAACCCACCCTTTTCTTAGATGTCTGAAAGTTAGTGACAGAGCTCAGTTGTCTTCTCAAATTGAGTACCTATAAGGAGTTAAAGTTAACAGGGAAGCATTTTGTAAAGAAACTTTTTTTTACTGTACAACTTGTTTTTCCTCAACCTGTAACTCTGAAACAAGTCGCATTATGTATTTGCCCTTGAATAAAAAATTTACTAACATAATTTTCAGTGTGTGCTGCTTTTTTTTTTTTTTTTTTTTTTTTTAAATCCACCTTATGAAAGTTTCACTGAGGTCTGGATGTTACCAGAGTGCCATCTGTTGGTTCAAATGGGTAAATATCATTTTGGCACATTTTGTACACAGGTGCTGCTTAACCAAAGGTCAGCCTTTGACAAATCCTGTAATCTGTTGACAATTTGTTTTGCAAATGCTACTAGTTGTGCTAATATCTCCAAACATCCCTGGTCTTCTGGTGATATGTTTTAAGAGAATAAGGTGCTAAAGTGCAGCTTTAGATTTTAAATTTCATGGTCAGAAAATATTGAACATTTGTCTTTATCTGAACCTAGCTTTATCTTGCCTAGACAGGTAAGGTTGTCTATGAAGTGACCATAAATCAATCGGGTGCTAGAAATTGAGTCGGCTATGAGCTCTCCAGAACACACGAGGAAAAGCATGACAGAGAAAAGTCAAGCAATTAACTGTTTATGGGGGAGTGGGAAGGAGCGCAGTGAGGAGTCACTGTGCACAATAGATGTCAAGTTGGGCAGAAAATAGAAGTTTGAAACCTGCTCAGAGGACACATTTGTTATGCTAAAGTCAAAACCTAGAAGAAAATGTTGCATAAATCATTTTAATCTGCATTAGATGATCCAAGTGCCATAAACTGAGTGGAAAAGCACTACTTAAAGGGTTTCAGCTGCTCTTCATTGCTATTGATTGCTGCACATTAACACCATGTGCCACCCTGTAGTTGTTCACCTCTTTGCCCTCAATGATTTAATGATCTTTGATACTGTTTGAAAAAGGAAAGCAGGCAAAAATGAGACCAGGTGGGAGACTTAAGTGTGTGTGTAATCAGCATGGGGGCTGTGGCAACCTAAGATGAACCTGGGCAAGCCCTACATGGAAAGCAGTGCAGCAGGTAGAATTTATTTACAGCACATGAGCTGAGGTATGTTTTACTTGAATGACAAAAACTAAGAACATTTACAAAAAGATAATGCAACCAAACACATTATAGCTTTACAATAAATAACATGTTCTTGAGAGGTTTGTTTGATTTTTAGGATTGTTGTACTGTTTCCTTTTGTTATTCCATATTTTCCACCTGACACCTTTATTACTATTGTAGCGCAAATCCTTAAGTCTCTATGAAAAAGTTAAATCAACACCTATTTCACAGTCTCAACAAAAAGTGAACAGGTATCTGTTGTGTAGAATTATATTTCACCCTTTTCCGTTTGTACACCTTCTGTACTTATCTGCACTATTGAAAAATCCAAAGGCTTTCAGAGTCTCTTCCTTGCTGCCTAAACTACTAGCTTGAGAAGCAAATGTGTATACCTGACTGTAAGTCAGTCTTTTATCATGGCTGCCTACAGAATGTGAAAAATGTGCAAACACTAAAGTGCTGTATTTTCCTTTACACCCCTGAACAATGGTTATATTTGTGAGAGGGTGATAACAACCAATGATCACCAGCAAAACTGCTCTGGAGTTGGCGACTATACTGGGCAGCAACAAGTAAATAATGTTGAATACCACTCAAATACATGCCACACTGACAGTTACAGTCCTCTCATTCCTGTTGATTTTTTTCAGTTCATCGCTGAATAAGGTTCTGAGCTCTCTGGTTTCACATGCTGGTGCTGCCTCGTGTGCTGGCATCAGTTCACTGACCAGTTGAGTTTTTATGTCAGTCAGATCATTGTTCACAGACCAACACACTAAAAGTTAGCAAAGTCTATGGAGAAAGTCATGCCATTCAGCTAAATGGAGCTGGTACTCTTCATGTTGTCAGCTTTAGGCTACAGAGTTTTACAAGTGTTGCTCACAAATCGGTGAAATGTCTTTAAATTGTCTTTGGATGTCATCAGCTTTAAAGTAATTTATGCAAACAAAGATTACCCACACATACTTTATCAATGCATGGGTAATACAGTTAAGGCCAGAGGCTTTTTGCATATATTTTATGTCGGTGTGCTCAGACTTATCTTTAGTTTTTAGTTTATTTGATTATGAGAAAGAAGACAGAGTACATAACACAAACAGAACAAGACTTTTCCCACTATGGTCCTTGATGTAGCGAATATGCAGAGCCTAGTTGAACTGCTGACACAATAAATACCTGTGTTATCATCAGTAAACCATCCTAAGTCAAACATTTAAAAAAGACCTTTCCCAAAGGCCTTGACCGGTGGTTAATTATTTTAATATTATAAAAATCATTACAAGACAAACATCTACCCATGTTAATAATTCTGCAAGCACAAGTCAGCAGCACTATTGTTAGTCTGATGGGCATCAGTTCCCTCTACACTTAGAATTATTGTCTTTGTGAGTGTGAATATTATGTTACGCTTTAAGTTGTAGTTCTATGCAGGGCAACTATCTGATCTGTTGGAATTATGAGATGTCCTGGGTTCAAGCCCCCCAAAAATCTGACTTGTTCTGAGAGGTAAAAACAAATACTTAACACTGTTAATGTTGCATTGATGAATCAGATCATTGTCATGGATGACAATCTGAGTAAATGTACACACAAGCTCGTTCACAGTGCAATCATTCACTCATACTGGTTGTTAATTAATAATGGTTGATAATTGCACAGCTATGTGGAAATGTGGCAGAACACAATGCTGATCCTCAGACAAACCTAGTTCCACAGCTCTATGTGATGGAGAGGTTCTCTAACTTGCTTAAACACCAGACTCAGTTGCAGTTCAGCTGTGGATCACTTGAATCTGTGCTCATTTAGCACAGGTTCAAGTTTAACTGTTAAACTCTTGCAAGTTCTGGTTTAGGCAAACTTGCCCTAAACCACAGATAAGCTCACTAAGCTAAATGACAGAGCAGTAACTCAGCTGTGTTTTTTCCTGCTTAGCAAAACTGTGAGTGAACGGTTGTGCATGGCAGAACAGCAATTACGTTGACTGTTGCAGGCTGACAAGTAAACCAACACAGAGCAGGAGCCGGGATGTCTTGTGTGTTTTAGAGTTTGTTTAGCTCTGAACAGTGAGTTTTCTTTGAGCTTTTGGAGGAATGTGATGTTTGCTCATTAAAGGTATTTGGGAGGACACATTTCCATTTCACTCATATTACTGAGGAAGATTGTGCACTTACCCCACTTCTATATATATAGCTCTGCTATGTCCTGTGTGTGCTACACTACATATGTTGTAACACCTCTTTCAGAGAAGGTGTGCCTGTTTTCTTTTACACAAGCCCGGAGAGAACCGAGAACATTTGCGCTTGGGTGTCTGTGTGTTTTGTAATGTGTGTGTTTCCTCCTTGTGTTCCTGTCCTCTCCTCTTGTCGTCCCACACAGAGTTTTCAGTGAGCCCACTATAGCCTGGCAGCACAACTGACCTGTGGTAATGTGGGAAATCAATAGTCAGTTTCATTTTGCAGCCAGTGTGTGACAGGAACTAGATAGGAGTTGATTGGGTGCATGTAAGGAGCTGGAGTCCGAGCTTGCCTAACCCCTCACTTCTCTCTCTCTCTCTCTCTCTCTCTCTCTCTCTCTCTCTCTCTCTTTCACAGACACACATTGTCTCAGTACCTTGTTCATCCAACCCTACTGGTAGACACTGGTGGAAAGTAACTAAGTACATTTACTCAAGTAGTGTACTTAAGTAAAATTTGGAGGTATCTGTACTTGAGTATTTTCATTCACAGCTACTTCATACTTTGACTTCACTACATTTAGAGGCAAATATTGTACGTTTTACTCTACCGCATTTATTTTATGACACAATAATGTGTCAGTAATTATAATCCAATAATATGATATACATTAATGTTAAATTTGTCATTCCGCATAATGAGTACTTTTTTGATGCTAATACTTTTGTTCTTTTGACAGGACTTTTACTTAAGTAAGGCATCTGAGTACTTCTTCCAACACTGTTGGTAGAAACAAACAGTGGTGCAAGATGCCACACTCCATGATCTACAACAACTAGGGTATGCAGGCAAATTATTTGGTTTGAATGACTGTGGTGAAACAATATGATAGATGACAGACACATTACAATAGAGATATACAGCTAAATCAGTGTTGAATTTGTATACATTCATGTGAATTAAATGCATATGACAGTACACTTTGTTCAGTACATATGCAAACTGCATTCAGAGACATTATGAATAAAACAGTGATGGTAGGAGCAGAAGAAACACATGCACCTTCCACACTGCCTCTTCTCAGGACATATGGTTCCCCCATCTGGGAGCTAATGTGGGTAGCTACTACATCACCTAAACTGCAGGCTACATGTCAGTTTCAGAAGTAAGTGTACATTTTTAGTACTTTTAGTAACACCAGCGGTGTTGCTCAAAGGATGCAGTGTCTGTCAGTGGTCTACACTGAGATATATCAACAAGTGTTTAGCTGGATTGATTGAAATTCTGTATAAACATTTATGGTCCTTGGTGGATGAATCATCTTGAATTTGGTGATCCCCTGACCTTCCCTATAGTGCCACTATGTCGTTGACAATTTTGATTCTGAGTAACATTTCTTGACAACTTTAAGATACATTGTCACATATTTTGGTGCAAACATTTACCCTCCCCTCAAATGAATTGTTATAACTTTGTGATTTCTTTCCATTTAGCACCATCATGAGGCAATTTGTCTAGGACTTCTGTTTAAAACCACATGCCTGCAAAAATAATGACATTCCCGTCAGCCTCAGTTGAAGTTTGTTTTTAGTGCTAATTAGCAAATGTTATCATGCCAACACACTAAAAAAAAATTTGAACAGTAAATATTAAGCTTAAAAATGTTTATATTTAGTAACTAAACAATGTCTATGGTGCTATCCTAGGGTACCATCCTCTTTTCATCTTCAGCTTTTTTACTTGGCAGTGTGACATTTGCTTCCAGAATTTGCTGGTATTTAAATGAATCTATTCTTCCCTGTACCGATGAATGTTCCCTGCAACACAAGCCCAAAGCATGATTGATCTATGCCGATGTTTAGCAATTTAATAACCTTCCTCAAGGTCTTTTGCAGTCAAACAGGGGTTTTGATCTGCCTTTCCAGCAATCCAGCGAACAGTTCTCTCATAAAGTTTTCTTGATCTTCTTATTTATTATTTATTTTTTAAACCTCTTTTCCTAATGCACATTCACTTGCTTGTTGATATGGATGCACACATTGAGAGCCGCTGTACCTCGTGTGTCCGACACACCTGGCCAATAAAGCTGATTCTGATTCTGATTCCAGACCTCGACTTGACCTTCATTGTTACTGTTAATTGCCATTTCGTATTTACATTCTACACTAAGGA
Organism: Monopterus albus; assembly: GCF_001952655.1. Taxonomy (NCBI): domain Eukaryota; kingdom Metazoa; phylum Chordata; class Actinopteri; order Synbranchiformes; family Synbranchidae; genus Monopterus; species Monopterus albus. The sequence goes on along the minus strand of NW_018127891.1, from coordinate 1,596,748 downwards.
AACTGCTACCTGAAAAAGCCTTCTCCTGCTTTGTGGGCATCAATTATTTTAATGTTCAGAGTGCTAGGCAGCTGCTTGGAGGAGCCCATGGCTGCTGATTGTTGGTCAAGGTTTGTATCAGAGTATTTATAAAGCTTTGAAATATGCATCACCTCACTTTTCCTAATGCTTATTGTGAAGAACCCAGAGACCTAACAAGGTCTGTGCCTTGATAGTGGTTAAATAGGAGCTCATATCTCTTAGGATGCCCAAACCTTTGCATGGTGCTCCATTCCTTTTGGTTTTTGTTTTTTCTCACCCTAAAATTGTACAGAGCAAAAATAATATATTAATCAAGCCTAAAATTTTGAAAAAAATGTTTCATTTTTAACTTTATTCCTTTTGAAGATCAGATCATCTTCTGCTCACTTAAAGCTACTGTATGTAACTTTTTTCAAAATATTGTGGTTGTAGCTATCTGCTCCATAACTTGTCTTAATGTGGAGAGGTGCTGTTGAAGCCTCCTGTGACACAGACTCATTGAACAGCACTGGCAGCAGTGCAGAGATATCAGCTTCTACAAGGGTTTGAGTGGGATTGACCTCTCTAACTATTCAGAGAGATTTTTAGTTATTTCTGCTTGATCAGTAAAGTTTTGTTGCATTTTCATTTATTGTAATTTCATAATGACAAATATCTGAAGAGCTGGGCAGATCTGGGCAGAGCATGGCAGAACGTAGTCGACCATAGTAGAGCATAGTGGAGCAGGGAGAGGGAGCGCTGGGCTGAATGAAGTGGGCGATCGCCACATATTGATTTTAACTTGCATGGTTGAGTT
>NW_018127891.1:1594396-1595900 GCF_001952655.1 Monopterus albus | reverse complement strand
GTGCAGTCAAAAATATTTTTAGATTTGAATGTAGGCATCCATACCATGATTACAGCAGTTGTGAGTGCAGCGGAGTGTTGTAATTCTCTGTTCAACAGTAGATAGGTATGGGAGAATATTCCTAGCAGTGACTAATTGGGGGTTAGTCACATTTCTAATATGCAGAAGAATCTAAATAGGAGACAGCATTCTATTAAGTACAGTACAAGACCCTTAATCAAACCTAGCAAAGCTTCATCAGTTCAATGTAGCTTTAGGGCCCTCAGCTAATTTTACTGCTCACTGAAACATAACGCGTAATACCCAGTGGACGGAGAACACTTGGTTCATTACTGCTGATTAGGAAAAAAGATCAAGTGAAATATGTCAACGCATGATAACCAGTTAATGTATTTTTAATTAGTGCCTGTTTTGCTTCTCTCACGTTGATTTCTATTAAAAAACCTACCACTGTGTGCATTTAATTCCTCCTCCAGCGGCCTCTTGATTAAAACACCATTATGTTTTTGAGGGCGGCAGAGTGACCGAGCAGGGATACAGCTGTTAGATTAAAGGTTGAGTGGGTGAGCTCACTGGCTCACTCTGAAATTAGGCCTCAGCCAGAGAATCATTTTGCAATTTAATAAGCTAATAAACGTGATATGGCAAGTAGTTTCAAGTGCCCTTGGGGGGTCAAGGCACTATTTACAATCCCATTTAAGAGCTTGTTCTATTACCATGCTGACAAAAGCTTGGACCGGCACAGAGAGGGAGATGGCTGTGTTTTGAGGCAGACTGGGTCATACTGCTGATCTGCTACTTCAGTGTTCACTGTCAACAGCATGGGGTGAGACTGAATCAGACTTATTGCATTCCTCAAGATGACTCCCTGGAGTTATATTATGGGGCATTTAACATCATCATATAAACATCTTATGCTGAAAGGCCATCAAATAAAGTTCAAATTCCTCCGTACTGTCATGCATCACCTGTTCAGAGATTACATTTTAATTGATTCAAATTGAGGTGTAAAACAGCATATGTACAGTGGGTACGGAAAGTATTCAGACCCCCTTAAATTTTTCACTCTTTGTTATATTGCAGCCATATGCTAAAATCATTTAAGTTCATTTTTTTCCTCAATGTACACACAGCACCCCATATTGACAGAAAAACACAGAATTTTTGACATTTTTGCAGATTTATTAAAAAAGAAAAACTGAAATATCACATGGTCATAAGTATTCAGCCCCTTTGCTGTGACACTCATATATTTAACTTAGGTGCTGTCCATTTCTTCTGATCATCCCAGAGATGGTTCTACACCTTCATTTGAGTCCAGCTGTGTTTGATTATACTGATTGGACGTGATTAGGAAAAGCCACACACCTGTCTATATAAGACCCTACAGCTCACACTGCATGTCAGAGCAAATGAGAATCATGAGGTCAAAGGAACTGCCTGAAGAGCTCAGAGACACAATTGTGGCAAGGCACAGATCTGGCCAAGGTTACAAAAAAAAATT
>NW_018127891.1:1580264-1593894 GCF_001952655.1 Monopterus albus | reverse complement strand
GCTTCACAACAACTTCGTGACTGTTCTTGAATGGCCCAGCCAGAGCCCTGACTTAAACCCCATTGAGCATCTCTGGAGAGACCTGAAAATGGCTGTCCACCAACGTTTACCATCCAACCTGACAGAACTGGAGAGGATCTGCAAGGAGGAATGGCAGAGGATCCCCAAATGCAGGTGTGAAAAACTTGTTGCATCATTCCCAAAAAGACTCATGGCTGTATTAGCTCCAAAGGGTGCTTCTACTAAATACTGAGCAAAGGGTCTGAATACTTATGACCATGTGATATTTCAGTTTTTCTTTTTTAATAAATCTGCAAACATGTCAAAAATTCTGTGTTTTTCTGTCAATATGGGGTGCTGTGTGTACATTAATGAGGAAAAAAATGAACTTAAATGATTTTAGCATATGGCTGCAATAAAACAAAAAGTGAAACATTTAAGGGGGTCTGAATACTTTCCGTACCCACTGTATATTGTGACAATAAACATTCAATATCACTTGTCAAAGATGAATTTTTAGTTGAATTATTCAACTCTTTTCTTTCAGCCATGAATTTAAACCCTTCAGTTTTCCTTCCCACAACTGGGCCCCATCAGTCATGTGTTTCTTCCTGAAAGCTAGTGAAGTTTCACAAATTCAGAACAAGCATATTGCTGCTACTACTCCTGCTGCTGCTGGTTGGCTAACACACACATATGTCCTCCAATCTGAGCTGCTTTGAGCCACACTGTTTCATCTGGTGCTATCAGAGCTGATGAGAGCCACTCATCGTTCTGGGTCTGCTGCAGCTGCTGTGTGGTGAGTGGCAAGCCTCTCTGATGGCTTTTCTTTATCTTCACATCAAGTGATTTGCTGTTCCTTTCATTTTGATACTTGTGCCAGATTGAAAAGGGAAACTTTACAAAGTTTCTGGACGACACAGTATCAGACTGGAGAGTTGCGTCCTGATCCACTTAAGGACAGATCCACTTAATTTGATTTAAAAACACTTGCTTAATCTGATTTTTTTCAAGTCTATTGTACATGTGCCATGCTGGTTTTAACAAACATAAAATACTACAGCAGTAGAGGATATTTAATATTTAAAGAGGAATTCTAAGATAAGATAATCCTTTAAAAATAAAAATATTTAAAGTTTAATGTGCAGAAAGTGTCAATACTTATTAGAACCTTCTACAAGAGCACTTTTGGTTAGACTTTTATATATAGAAAACATATTTGTAGATATATTTGTTAAGCATACAATCCTTTTGTGAGTTTTGTTAACTGTTTTGTCATTGTGACATTGTTACAAGTAGTGACAGTGTCAGTACGGAAGTCACATTAGCATGTTTATCTTCTGGCCATCCATAAAAAAAGAGGATGTGAAAGCAACAGCTTTCCTCCTTTTTAGATTTTGGGAGTTTTACATCTGCTGACACAAATGGTCACTATCTCTGATCCCTTGAAAGAATTGTTCTATGATTCATAAGTATCTAAATACCAAACATTTAACTTTAAACTTTTTAAAATCCTGTTTTAAATCACAGCATGTAGTGTGAGAAAATATGACCAAAAAGTAGAACGAGTATGTCATCACACTCTGTGTCAAGAATATTGCCAAATCCTGAACGTGGGTGTTTCGTAACCCCCAACAGGAAAGGAAACATACAGTGGCTAGAGCAAAACATTTCTCTACACGTAGTGGGATGACTCGGTGAGATAAAAATGAATTCAGATAACGTATTTGCATCAATATATTCAGGACATTATGGGCCAATACAGTGAAAATAGCCATTCTTAAATTATACATACGGTTCTTATTGTAATAATTTTGGTTATTGACCAGATTCACCTCAAATTTAAATGCATATCTCTTCCTTTCTTATTTCTCTTCTTTCTCTCGATTGCCTCTTATCAAAGCCACAGGCAATTACCTATTACTAGTAAGCAGAAACTGTAAAATGGAAAGCAAGGGAGAATGGAGGCCTTTATGCACACAGCTGATAAGAAAAGGGGAGAAGTTCCATTTCTTTCATATCACTAAATGTAGATTTTGCCAAAATGTGGGTTATTGTGGACTGAGGGCAACGATTTGACTGAGTTTGAGCGATAGGTAAATATATTCTCATTTTATGAGGTTGCTTGCAATTTGATGGTCCAGACTGTCTAAATTTCTGCCCAAAGGTAGAACGCCATAAATATCTGGATGTAGGATTAATGGAAATCTACAAACAAATCATTTCGAATTATTCCTTTTGCCTTTTAAGAATAAGCTGGAGTGAACACTCAAGAGCTTGTTGACAATGAAGATATACTGTAGATGTTGCCAACATATTGTTTTAGGTTTCTCATCAGCGTGTGACAAGAACACAGGAAGTTTCCAAATGCTGTGGTCTCATTTACTGGCTCTGTGCTCATACGTGTGTGTGGGTTTATGTGTTCACATGCATGTGTGTCTGTTTTAAGTGCATTGATCGATTGAGAAATCAATAAGCGTCATCTGTCACTGTTAGATAACACATAAGAACCTTCCTCCCTGTTGAGGACTCACTGTGAATATGAAATAATAATAATGAATAATAAAATAACAATAGGACATAAAATACTCTCATTTGAGAAGCAGGAACTTTTACTTCATTTTATTTATTTGCTTTATGAATCATTGAAACAACTGATCTTACAAAACAAAATATGATTTCATATATAAAATAAACTATGTGAAATATATTGTGAAATGTCTAAATGTCACATGTGTATTGGTTCATCACAGGAGATGTTGGTTTTAAATTCACATGCTTCTGTTTTGATGAGTTTTTCTCAGTCAGCTAATCAATCAATTGAATTCTTTCAGCACAGTTTATAACTGTTTGTCTTTCCTCCCATACAGAGAGAGACACAGTCATGCTTTGTGAGCCAGCAACTGGAGTTCAGTGAATTTTAAATGTTCATTCTTGTGTAATGGTGAGCATTTCAAAAACACTGTCCTCAACATTCATTTCAACTTCCGTCACACCTGTGCTTATAAAATGATTGTCACAAATGATTTTTGAATTTAGGGAGCTGGTTGTTGACTTCATATCCCATCTGCTTAAGCTTACAAGCTCCCATCTTCTGCTCATTATACATGACCAATCAGCTATGGAGCGCATGCCCAGAAAGGCAGGTTACCTTTTAACAACTGGTAATTGCAGTTGTTAGCCTGAGAGGAAAAGGAGAAATTCAGCATACGTGAACAGCATATTTATTTATTCTGTCTGTAGCTGATTTAAATTTCATTCATAACAGCTGAGAGAGCTTTAACTGTCACATCCTCTGTGTAATCATGTTACATAAACATAGATCCAACCTGTCATGGTTGTTGATTTTTTTTTCTATATTATTTATGAGTGTGTCATGTGTCAGTGTACAGGTTTGTTGTGAATATCTTACACAGACAGCACTGTGGGGGTTTTTCGTTGTTTTGGGAAGCAGCAGATACCTTCTCTAGCTGTCTATATATATTGAAATATTATGCACTGTGGAGATCACTTTCTTGCTCGGATCAGCCTGCCATACCAGACACTTGAAACACCACATTTACGATGTCTATTCAAGCACCAAATGTTATCGCTCTCAATTCCTCCCTCATAAATGAACATCAATTCAAGTAATATTTTGATAGGGCATGAAAGTATGTAATTTAAGAACAATACATTTCATTTTGGCTGCCTAACAGGTTTTATCATCATGAAATCCACATGGGTGTCAGTGACTCTCATTCTGCTGGCATTTGTGAGTGGAGCAAGGAATGGTGAGTGTGGCTTCCAGAATGCAATGGCAAATCTGAATCAAAATATTTGACCAGCAATTATAAAAGTTGTTATTATTCACTTTCTTTCTTGATATTTTTTATTGTTAGAGGATGACATACAACCATGTGCAAAGGTCCAGACGTCCAGCTCAGTGGTGCCTTTGGGGTCACCTGTCATGGCCACTTGTGTCATCAGAGAAAACTGCCCTTTGATCACCGGACAATCTGTTCATATAGTGTGGCGCCTTGGTGATCATTTTATTCCCAGCAGCCTCGTGGCCAGTGAGAGTGGCAAAATTTCCAAGGTTGTTATACCACACGTCAATCACACCAGGGTGACCCTCACCTGCTGTGTCCAGACCTCTCTGATTCAAGTAGCAGGAGGAGTGGTGATCACAGCTGGATGTGAGAGAGTTTTTTTTACATGTTTGTTCACAGATAATCAAATGAACTTGTCTATATTGCTAGTACATCTGTCAGAAATGGGTGAAAAAGGCAACAAAAAAAGGAAATGTTTACATTTTTTAAGCAGTAAGAGGAAGAGCAATTGTTAGTTAAGTTGAACTCAACACAACTGAAAAAAAAAATTCAATATTGAACATTTTAATTAACTTTAAAGGTACTAAGAACTTTTTCATTAACCAATCTAATTGAGGTGATGCATGTTCAGAACTATGGATAGATATATGTTTTAGAGTTTTACAGATAAAAAAAATATCAGATAAACAAATAATATCAAAACAATGCTGCGCCTTTTAATTTAGACTAAGTAGAAACCTTTAATTGTCATTCTTTGCCCAGATATATGCATAGACCAGCTGCTCACGTGTAGTTTTTAATCTACATATTGATGTACCACTAGTCCCATAAAACCAGTGGATGAAATCCACAAATGGGAAAATGTGGGTGTAGAAATTAAATGAGTAACACATTCCTTAACAACTTCCTTAAAAAAGACTTGATTGCCTTGGTTTTATCTATAGATCCACCAGAAGCACCACAAAACCTCAGCTGTCAAACCAACCTTACCACTCCTAGCACGCTGACCTGTAGCTGGAACCCTGGGCAACAAGAGACCCACCTGCCTACAGAGTACACCCTCCACACCAAGATATGGTAATATTAAAAAATAACCTGAAACAGTTACCAGAACACAAGCATCATATTGGTTTAAGGAATGTCTAAAATGTCATTTACAAAATATGTCTGCAAAGTTTCACAACTACATTTCCCACACTATGATTTCCTCAATTCAGGGATTCAAACAAGAACCATACTTACGAGCTGCCAACAGGAGTCCACCACTACACCATCCCTCGTTCTGGCTTTGTCTTGTTTTCTGAAATGCAAATTTATGTGAGGGCACTGAATGAACTTGGAGAAGCTTCCTCAGTACCTGTCATATTGGAACCTGTTAGTGCAGGTGAGAATTGTAGAAAATATAGTTTTATTGAATGTTGTCACTGATAGTTTCTATTGTGCCCAAACAATAACCTCCTTCTAAATGTCATTTACTGGCCATCATCTGCTATTTAATAAGAATATTATGTTACATTTTCTTTCAGCCTATGAGAAAAATATAATCATATTTTAAATGGAAATCTAAAATGATTTAATGTAACATCATTATAGACAAATATAACTATAAATAAAGCATTTTGTATGCCTATGTTTTCACATTATACAACTTTCCAGCCACCTTTATTTCAGTGCAAAATCTTTATCAACTCACATACATAACATTTTTTCATCCAAGTGGTTAGTAGAGTTTTTGAGGATTCCCAGGGACTTTTATGATTGGCAACTGATGCTTGGTCCTGCAATTCAAATGTAATGGTACTGGGAAGCACAGACTGGGGAAAATCTAATGTGAATATTCTTCTGAGCAGATTAGAACTCAAAGAACTAGGGGGGAAAATCTAAATTACATGGGTTACATGCTTTATTGATTGTTTTATTGCAGCTAAGTTTGACCCACCAAAGATTCTGAAGGTTGAAACAGTGCCTAAGAGTCACGGATGCCTGAAGCTGAGCTGGAGCTTATCGAAGGACCAGGCCTGGATGCATAGTGTCCACTTGAACCTGGAAGTCCGACTTAAGACTGCCGACAGTAGTCAGTGGAGTGAACAACCAGTGAGTACACATCATTCCAGTGTCAAAAGAAACTTAAAGCCTAGTTGATTAACATTGCATACAATATAATAGTATAACCTACCTGTAATTCATTGTGTGTATGCCTGAAGTGATAACTCTATGGTGTGTGTGCTCTGGGACATATGCTAGATCCTGCTGAGCAGGGTTAAACCAACCACACCTGTGAAACAGTGTCGTCTCCTCCACGGGACTGTGTATTTTGCTCAGATTAGAGTTAGATACCAGCAGAGCCCCTGGAGCGAATGGAGCAGCAGCCAGTCTGGAGTCACCTTGGAGAGTGGTAGGGCTGAGATCAATTCCCAGTGACACAATCACTCGAACAGTCACTCTAACATTTTCCAATCTATTGCCTTTTCTTCCCTTTCCTGGTCTTTTCAATATATGCTAATGGCATGTTCTACATTTCCCATTGCTTTGCTTTACAGCACAGACCAAATTGATGTATTGAGTTTTTCTGCACACTCTGGTGAAATCCATAGACCTGTCTTATATAGAAAAGTTTTACTTTCTAAAGTGCTAGAAGAGAAAGGCAGGCTTTTGACAAGCTGTGAAGCTGACAGCCATCTCTTTCTTTTCAGCTCCCACTGGACGCCTAGTCTCCTGGATGAAGGTATCAGGGGATCACATGCACAAACAACTCAACGTGCACTTGTTTTGGAAGGTACACACTTCATACACAGTTTGCTGTCATAAACTGATGTGTTTTCTGTTATAGCATTAGCTGAGTGTGTGAGGTCTGCCTTTAAAATATCTTCTCTCCTTTTTTTTTTTGTAGCCATCAAAACAATTTCGTGCCAATGGCCAAAATGTGTCATATATTGTCTCAGTGCAAAAATTACAAGGTGAAAGGGGAAAGATCTGCTCTACAATAGGGAATTACTGTACTTTCCAGCTACCCAGGAAAGCAAAGAAAGTATATTTGAGTGCCATAAATGCAGCAGGGAAATCCTCCCCTGATGAAGTTCGGATTTACTTTGCTAAAGGTAATACTGATATTTTCAAATGTGTTTAAACTGGCATAAAAAATGACTCAAGTGTGATACAGTTTAATATATTTTCCCCATAACTTGCATGACATGTTTTTATGTCTATAGCTCGTATGGTGATATCAGACATCAAAGCCAGTCCTTATGATGACCAGTCCCTGCTGGTCCAGTGGGAAAAGATAGATATGTCTGATCTCATTGATTATGTGGTTGAATGGAGACCCCTGTTAGAAACACACCTCTCCCTCATCCAGTTTGAAATTGCAGACCGTAACCAGTCCAGCCTCATAATAACAGGTAGGCTATATCATTTTTATGGCAGGTTTTAAGGGCCATGCATGTCCTGTTATACTCAACTTGTATTTCCTAATTTGGGTCTCATTCTTTACCACAAGAATTCAACCAATCGCTCTTATGCAAAATGCTCTTTCTCCTGTGTATGACCTGCCCATACAGACTGTTGGGTGTGTATGGGTACTGATCCACTCTAACCTCTTTGCTCTATCAATAGGCAACTTTGAGCCTTACAAGCCCTATGGGATCTCTGTGTATCCTAGGTTTAAGGATGGGATAGGACTTCCTCTGACTGTTAATGCCTACTTGAGACAAAAGGGTAAGTCACCAAAGACACCAGGGGGATCACACAGAGAGCAGGCAGAGGTGTGAGTCGAACTGATCCAACTTAAAAAAAACTTGTGCGTTTGCCACATTAGTATATATGCAGTATATATCAGAAGCAGCTGATTCCTGATGGAATAATGCCCTCTTGTGGTTATAAATAAATAATTATTTTTGCTGACTTTAAGGTTTCAAAATAAAATCTGTGACAACCACATTTAAATTTTAAGCTCCTAAACCCAGCACAATTGTAATAATTACTCAGGATGAATGTATTAATTTTTTTCAAAGCTCCATCCATGGTTCCAAAGTTAAGAATTAAAAAAGCCTGGCAGTCACACACTGAGCTTACCTGGGATGAAATACCATTAGACCAAAGAAATGGGATTATCCAGGGCTACAAAGTCTTCTACTGGTGTGAAAACGGACAGGTTAATGGTAGGTGAAATACTTCTATGCAATACTAAACCACTTTATATGGATTTGATACAATCTGAAGCCTGACTTTCCTTTCAGTTGTGAATGCTGCCATGGAAGAGAGGAGAGTAATTCTGAAAGACCTCAACCCTGTGTCCCTTTATGAAGCATTCATCATGGTTAGCACATTCGGTGGAAGCCTGAACGGGTCAACAATTCATTTTAAAATGGAGCCCTTTGGTTGGTATTACAATTTGATAGTGGGTTTCTATAAACATGGCAAAGATTTCCACATGAGAGATTTCATTCAGAATATGTATTTCTTTCTTTTCAGATGGAGCCGCCATTGTGATGATTGTAATTGTGTCTGGTGTGGGACTGTCTTTCCTGACAATTTTTATAGTCATGACTTGTTTCTCCAACTACAGAAAGTGAGACCTCACTCACCTCTAAACTTAACCCTGTAAAGCCTGACACATCAAAAAAATAGCCAGGACATTCACATTTTTTGGAACTGAGATATTTATTAAACCTTTTAACAAAATCCAAAAGAAAATTCAAAATTCAAAATTCAAGATTCAACATTTTTATTTGCCATTTATGCATAGACAGGCAGTCCAGGCATATAGAAATAAATGTGCCATATTATTTTGTTAATTTTTTTTTTTTATCATATTTGATACATAAGGCATTTTTGGTGATTTTTGTTCGCTCAAAAACTTGCATAGCAAATATGATACAAATGGTTTTATAGGGTTAAAGGCTGTGATGTAATCTATTCACAGCACATTTTTCTGTTCTTCTATCTCCAGGCTAAAGCTGCATTTTTGGCCAATTGTTCCAGATCCAGCTAACAGCAGCATCAAGAGATGGAAATCAGAACCCACCCAGGTACGAAACACTTAACCTGTGCACAAAAATTGTGCAATATCCTCCTTAATGTTAAAGCAGTAATAATCAATATTTTCATCATTTTAGCATCTTTCAGTTCATTGTTTTGGTTTTATGGCCCCTACCTGGTTCACTGTCACTGTAGCAGCCTGCTGTTTAGCAGAAAAGCTCTAATTAATTCACCTTACACTCCCTGTCCAGGACAAAATGGCAGACAGACAGAGATAGTAACTAGCTGGTGAACATACTGGGGCAGAACACAAACAACAAACAAACAAAACAGAGCTAAAACGAGACTGACTATAGGACTTACAGTATATTAATCATGTTCAGGTGACTAGAAATATTAGCAAATTGCTACACTGCCACCAAGTGGCCAAACAAGCAATTAATGCTGCTTTAAATAACATGCTGTTTATTCATGAAATGTCATACACAGTATGTGATGTAAAATACTTTGTTATTTACTAACTAAAGACATGAATCTCTCATTTATTTTCTTTTTGGCAGGATACTCTTCCTGCCTGGAACAAGGAGGAGCCCAATCCAGTATGCCTGTCCCACCTCAGCTTCTTGAACCTACCCATGAACCTAAGGAAAGACAAGGATGATCTTTGGTTAAACAATGCAGAGGACACCAGTGACTTGGGAGAGTCCATTTGTGGTTCACCGCTGATTCCTGAATATTCTGGTTCAAACAGTGACTCTGTTCCCTATGCTACTGTAATTTTCTCAGATTCGTGCAATAGCCCTCCACGCAAAGATACTCATGTATACCTGCGCTCGGAATCAACACAGCCACTCCTGGAGACTGAAGAATCCTTCAGTCCAAAGTGTTACCAGAATATGGCAACTGAGGGGATGCCAAGGGAACAGTGCTTTTTTGGACCATGCCATGATTGTGTACCCGAAGAACGGGTAGACTCAGTCATTCTCTGGGATGACTTTCCTTTTCTACAAGCATTAGCCATGAATGAAACTTCAAATGACTAAAATCACTTTGTTGATTATAAGAATAATTGCTTTGCAAAATGAAAATGTAGACCTAATTTTTTGTGATAAGTTGATCCAGCATAGCACACAACTATAAATGCATGCTCGATATAATACTAAAATCACTCTGATTTATAATGATTATGATGTTTAGGTCTTTACCACACTTTGTATATATGTCACCTCTATAGAAAAATGTTTAAACTGAAATAAAAAATGTTATTGTTTAGATCATATTGTTGTGGTTTATGTGTGAATGGTCTGAAAAATACACTTTATAATATTTCTTTGAATAAAAAAACTTACAAATACAGAGAAAAAGGTTTACACGTTACGATCATTCAACGCTGTAGTGTTTACCTACTCTACCAAAAAGAGTTGTACTCTGAGGCTAACGGATTAAAACAGAAGTAGCCTACACAAATTGTTTTTTTTTAATCAACTTAAACAGAATACTGACATGCTTTTTCGTTAAGGTTAACTCTGAGACACTTCTGCTGGTAAAATGGGACACTCAATTTTATAATAATTGTCCCACTCAACCTCACTTTTCCCTCACAACCTGAAGCCAATCATTCTCAAATACAGTTGCAGAATTTTTTTATTTAGCAAACTATTATTAATGCTAAAATAAATTTAAAGTGCAAAAGGTTTCCAGTCTTGATTAGCTAGTGTTTGTCATGAGAGAAACAAAAATGTATCCCTCATTTGCTCCATTGATGTATTCTGGAATCATTAGTATAGCCTAAGAAACCTCTCCCCCATCGTCACTCGGCTCGTTTAGTCTAGTTAAAATGGCGATCTTCATGTAGGGGTCGAGTGCGATTCCCTGTCACATTTTCATAATTTTTAGAGAGTTTATTTTCTTGTCTTCCTTGTTAGCTTTGCTGTCAGTATGTTCCCAAACACAGTTCTGAGGACCATCTTCAAATCTTCAGCTGGTGTTTTACGAGAGAGCGGCCATCTGTGCTTTGCGGCGTCAGTGAAACCGTGGACATGCAGCTCGGTTCTATTATCAGGTTCTACTGTTGGCTCTGGTAAGTCCGAGCTAGAAGAAAAATCAGCTGAAGATTTATATATTTGTGGAGGTGGAGCAAATAGTTATTGTTAAACTGACTGCTTACACTATCTTTTGTGTGTGTAAACACGGAGGTAGCGTTAGTGTTAGTGCATCTTTTGTTAGCCAATAGTGGGCGCTGTTGACTGGGCTGCGGTGGTAAAGCGTCTCCGTAAATGTTGGTAAACACCATACAAGGTAACACCTTCATTTAAAACGCATAATGGCTGTATTTCAGTTAGGCACATCAATAATTGTGGGTATTATTGTTTTTTTCTTGCCAGAATGCCAGTTGTTAGTCATTACCTAGCTTGGCCTAAACTGAATGTGTAACATGAGAGCAGTGGATAAGAATATCAAAGCATAGGAATGCTCATGAATCTGGTATTAAAAGTGGTGGTAAAAGGATCTTAAGTAGTCTTACATTTAAGTTTATTTAAACACTTGACAGAAAAGTACTTAAAGCCTTATTTTAAAAGTATTGCATGGGGTTGCTTTCCTATTAGTAGCAGCTCTAAGCCACTAAAGGGCTCTGACAAACAGCAATTGCACATCTTCAGTGGATCATGTAACAAAGAAATAAAATCATCTGCCTTGCAGGTTAAGTGCTCAAAACCAAAAACCAAAACCATGTTATTACATGTGTAAAAACAAGAAGTATTTAATGTGATGCAGCATTTGAAACTCATGATGTTCCCTGTTACTGAATTGAATAATATTCTCAGCCTCAAATGACCCATGTCTGCTGCAGTGCTTGGATTTATGTTTTGGTCACTTCAGAGTCATGTGTTTCTGTACATACATAAAGTGTTTCTGTACAGTTGCCTCTGTGCTTCTTTGTCTACTCAATCTGATGCATAGTCTGGTATGATCATATTCAGAGCAGCTGTATTTCCACTTAAAGTCTGTTAGAATAACTTGTTTTCTCACTGTTACACCCTGGTTTCTGCTTCTTAACAGCCACAGATATCCCATTAATAGCCCCTCCTCAGACAAGGTTGGCTTCTTCTTTTGCAGACCACTTGTCTGCACAACTCTGTGCAGAGAAGTCAGGAGTCAGTGCCAATATATACATAATCTTATTATGTATTTATTGTATTACAATTCATTTGGTTACCTATACAGTTTCTAGGATGAGGAAAATAAAGTACTTTAAAAGGAGGTCTGTTGTCATCAGAAATGAAACCACAGACAATGTAGCTGGCCTTGAAAAGGAGTTGCCTTTCTACTTAATATTCTCTCTGCATTATATTGTGTTCCTGTTGTACTTTTATTTGCTTCCTTCACTTGCTGTTTTAAAGTGCCTTAGATTTGCGTTATTGCTCATCTACTTTATATTTCACTTGTATTTTGTGGCATTCATGTGGACGGCAATGTAAGAATTTCACCATACAGGGAAACACGTTTCCTATATATGACAAATAAACACTTTGACCTTTGACACCCCCCACCCCAAAAAAAGAGTTGAAGCTTATCAACACAATACCATCATATTGGTTATACATGTGTGGAGCAGCCACCAGTGTTTTACAGGAAATAGAACTATTAATATTTTGATGACACTGATACAGAAAACCACTGTTCTTTCACTATGTGATATGTGTATACTGCATAGTTGTTTTATCTGGGGTGTGGGACAGCCATCTTAAACAGAGTATCGTGCTTTTGCTCTTCAAGTCGTGCAACTAAAACTCTGTCCCAGAACATGGGCCTCATCAAACTTTGGTCTGCCTTGTCACTTTTGTATCTGCAATGATTTAATTCTCAACTTCAGGGACTAGTAAACATATTTTTTATGTTAGAACTCTTGCTGCCTTTTTTAGGAGACCATGTCATGTACTACTGTATACTATGAAAATCTGTTTCTACATAAGCTTGTCTTGTAAAAGAATACAAAACCATCATTTCCTTTAATTCAGCTCTGTTTCTACTTGCAATTTTGTCAAATTTGAGATCAGATAAATCTCAGATTCAGGACAGACTCGGGTGGATAGGTGGCATTATCACCTTGGAATATGTAAACATGTTGAGAGAACCATATTTCCATCTATGATTTACTTATGTCTTAGCTGTTATATAGCCATGGAAGTATTTGGCTAAAACTGTATGGTACAAAAAGGTTAAGACCCATCATTGACCATATTGCATTAAATTGCTTTTCTGTTTCTTCTGTGTCTTTGTGTATATTGGATATAAGAGACTTTTTTGTGAAAGTCATGACATGCAAACCAGCTTGTGGCATGCTTTGTTGCAACAGCATCACAGATACATTATCTTCATCTTCATCTAGGTCTGTAGTAACCTTTGTGATATGTGTGTGTGTGTATGTTTGGCAAATGTCATGTTTTCCTATGTCTTACAAAATTATTTCACACCACAGTGTTTGATACAAATTCATCTTTTCTTCAACTAACAGTTAGGCCTCCTCTGAGTTCAGATCAAGTTGTTATTCTCTTTCAGTTTTACTGAACATTTAAAAATGTTCTTCTTTCTCCTCAGTTGCAGGGAGCTTTGCTGTTCCCCCACCAGTGAGACATTATACTGTAAAGAAGAAGCAGGAAGGTATGTCATGAGGCTGTGCTGGTACCAAACTATGTTTGGACATTTGTGAAATGCTCACTTTTTATCCAAACATTTTGTCTTCCAGAGCTTCAGAGCCAGCTCAGTGATCTTCCTCCAGAAATGTTGAAGATGGGTTATTCAGCCGTACCCATCGCTCAAATGTATACATAATTTTTCCC
>NW_018127891.1:1555472-1580086 GCF_001952655.1 Monopterus albus | reverse complement strand
TGCATTATAAATTTGCACTCTTATATTTATTAGATTAATCCATTACATTTCTAAAAGTAATGTTTTTTTCTCTTAGGACTGATGATGTTGTCAAAAAACTTCTTTCGTTGGAGTTAGCAAGTAATGTAAGTTCTTACATCTTACCAGATAGTTTTTTCCCTCCAGTTATTTTCACCAATAACACTGGCATGCCACTTTCATAAAGTAGTCATTAACAGGTATTTTAATACTCTCTGTTCATGTCCACAGAGTGAAAAGCTGCAGCTGAAAAAGGAACAACTGATTGCAAAAGTCCAAAGGGATGAGAATGACCGCAGCTCCATGGAAGTCCAGGGTGGGTTGCTACTTCTCACCACTGTACAAAGTATTATAACTGAAACATAAAGATGGAATATAGCCTGTTTTAGTTGTATGTCGATTCACTCCCCTTTTGCTGTTTCTTTTATTCAGTGGCTATTTTGACAGCAAGAATCCGAAACTATCAGGAGCACGTGCAAAAACATCACAAGGTGAGTGAAGGGGTGGAAAACAAGGTGCTAAGTAGGGAAACTTCTGTAGACAGTTTAGAACAAAACTTGATGTAACGTGTATTAGGTCAGTTAACTTGAACCACAAGAACTTCATCATCTCCACATTTCCTCCCTGTCTTCCTCTCATGTGAAGCATGCAAGAGCTACAGGATATCCTGTGTACTCCCCCACATTAAACAAGAACATGCGTAGCACAGTCAGGGTCAGAAATTTCCATGTTACATCATACATTGAACATTTCTGTTGAAATTGACATAGGAATCAAAGTTGTAACGTCTGGACTGGTTAGCTGTTAGATTTGTCATGAAGTGTCTCCTCATAAGCAGATTAGTGCAATACCTGGACAATATTTTGTATCTGCATTTGCTCCATTTGGGCCTGTATGAGTCACATTTGGAGTTCAGCCCCAATCTGTCTTATTTCAATCCAGGACAAAGCTAACAAGAGGCGCATGCTCATGGCTATTGACCGAAGGAAAAAGCTTCTGAAACACCTTAGATTGCTTCACTATGATGCCTTTGAGAAAGTGTGTGAGCAGCTAGGCATCACCTACACCTTCCCCCCAGAGTACTACAGACGGGCCACTCGCCGCTGGCTGGCCAAGAAAGCCTTCTGCATTAAGGTAGCAAACAAATTACCCCAGTATTCTGTTTACATCTGTAAACGTATATGTATGAAAATGTTTGTTTTTCATACTAATAACTGTACTAATTAGACATTATCTGAAGACCATATGCCCTGTATGAGAGTTTCAGTCCACACCAGTGAAAGAGAAGTGCACTTAGTGCTCACAGCATTACTCAAGCATAGTGCAGGCATCTGACTATCATGTTGAAGTCTCCTGACACTTGGTCATGTGTCTCTTCACAGGTCTTCAAAGAAGTGCAGAAGCAGAAAGCAGAGCAGAGGCTGAGGCAAAGTTTAGCCTCCACAGAGATGGAGGCAGCCAAGAGAGAAACTGCTAAGACTGAATGAAAGACAGTAATACTGTATAATATAGCAGATTCTAATTGATTGTCTTGACCAGTGTCTTTACTTCTAAACCTTTAGATGGGGTTAATGAGGCATGTGGATAAACTCTCTTACCATTCCACCATATTTGCTTTTGCTTTTAGGCTGATATCAGAATTGTCTGAAAATGTTTGAGTTAAATGGAATAAAGTGACCCAGAAAGCATTGTTTAAATTAACTTTGGAGATGTATTTGTCCTTGAATACTTTACTGTCAGTTAAATGCATGATTCAAGATGCCACCGATCTTGCTTGTGCAAGATAGTTGTTGAAGTAAGGAACTCAAAGAATAATTAGAAAAACCTTTGTAGCAATCATATTGTACAATAAGATGTTCTTAAAGCTATTTAGCATAATGTGAACTTTTGCACATGACCTACAAAAAAAGCTAAAACAGCGAGCGTCTTATTGTACAATATGATTCCATATTGTGACTGCGGTTCAGTGGGTAGAGTGGGTTGGAGGTTCAAAACACGGTGCCTGCAGTCCACATGTCGAAGTGTCCTTGGGCAAGACACTGAATCCCCAAGTTGCCGATGGTTAGAGCCATTGGTGTGAGTTGGCGCCGCAGGTGGCTGCCTCGGTTTTGTACCGCAAACAAATTCCTTGTGCATAACATACGTGGCCAAATAAAGGTGATTATCCTTATAGCTCTCACCTTTTCTGGCCATTGTTTGATGAGCTTTAGGTCAAGCGTCTGAGGAGAAAACAGGAGGAGAGGAGAAATAATACCTGTACAATATGACAAATTAACTACTAAATCCCTGTAATAAATAAGAAGCTTATAATGTTATGTTTTTGCTGACAGCCAGGAGGTGGTCATTTTGGGGGCTATATGCTGCATTCTATTGCAATGTGTGTCTCACTTTGTTAAAGTACTAAAGGGATCTTACTTGATTGTGGACCAGTACATCACTACAAACTGCAGTATGACCCCAGAAATAGCCATTGCTTTGGAGAACAAAACGATGAACAAATGTTTATTGGATTATAACAGGGGCACTCATGATTAACTCAGTGGGTTAAGCTATGAAAAAATAAATGTTTGCAGCTGCATATAGTTTAGTGCTGTTTCATATCTCAAGTAAATCACCCCCCTCCCCCTTTTTTTTTTCTTCACACTGCAGTTGTGACAGGTTGATGAAAACCTCAAGCTGAGTGACAAATAAATGTGACGCATTTGTGAGTCTTAAATGAAAGCGTGGTCTGAAAGATTCTGACAACTGCGTGAGTTCTCTGAACAGTGACACGAGATTGGGACACCATTTAAACCCAATCGCCTTATCTGGTGCCAGATAACTAGCTGTTTGAGATTATGCCAATTGACAGCCTCACAGCAAAGCAGCAGTTCTCACAGTGAATCACCACATCATCCCCAGAAACAGCAGTTTGTTGGCAAACCAGCATTTCGCAGCTCAAGCTTGTCACAACTTCCTGTGTGGTGTTCTTTTTCTCACTTTGATCAGGAGGAGTGCAGACTGACACACTCTTCTGGTAAGTGACACCTCGTTTTCCTCTTGCTGATGATTAACTTTAAATGTAACTTTTAAATTGGTTTAAATGATAATGCTCATAATCCATGTTTCATGTCCATGTCTTCATAATCATTTTATTTCCCTTTGTATGTAATTACTTATATGCTGTACATGTTTCATAGTATTGTCATTCATACTTTACTATGGTGATATTTTTCATTTCACAACATTTTTATATACAAGTGTTGTGATATAAAACTGTCCTAAATGACTATAGGCAAACATTTCCTAGGGGAAAAATGGACATTCTTTATATATTTAAACAATTTTCAAGTTAAGTCTTTTAAGTTTGATACACAATAGAATATTTTCCTAGGAATATTTGTGGATAGGATGCTGAGTTATTGCACAGTGATGTGCTGAAAAGGATTTTGTGAAAATACAGCTATAGTTCTAATTTACAAGCAAAATAATTTTATTTAGTTGCTTTGTAAATCACAAAAACTCTCAACATTACATGCTTTGTAGGGGAGTTTGGGTGTTGATTTAGCTGTAGACTATGACTAAAATATAAATTAATATAACATAAATTCTGTTTAAGGTTATTCTATGTGAGAGAATTCTTGAATGGCTTCACTTATACCTCTGGGTTTTTCTATGGAAAGCTAATTTATAGGATTTTCTACACTGGAATTAATAGTGTCATTTATAAGTAAACATGACTAAATGTGAAAAAGAAATTGTGGAACATGGAAAGTTTGAGCTCATTTCTCCTTCAGCTTTCCCCTTGCAACAAACTGTACTTTTGCTATATTCAATGCAATTGAAACTGCTGAAACAATGCAATTTCCCAGATTGGGATTAATAAAGTATTTTTATCTATCTATCTATCTATCTATCTATTCCAGTGCTAATAGCTCAATATGTTCTTAACTAGGCAGCTAAACCAAAAACAGGTGGGATCCAGTAATCCAAAATGTCAAACCCAGTGATCACCAGTCAACCAGGTGCAGGCGGTTATGGGACAAATGTCCAAACAGGAGTTTGGAGCACTGGCTTGTGCTCCTGCTGCAGTGACATGTTAATCTGTGAGTACAGTTCACATTTTGGTCCTAAAGACACTTTAATATTTGTTTTTCCAGAGTTACATGTGGTTTTCTCTTAAAAAAAAATAACAAAGAAATATGTCCACTTTTATTGTCCAGGTGCTCTTGGCTGCTTCTGTCCAATTGCACTGAGCTGCTACACGGCAAATAAATATGGAGAAAACTGTTGCTTGGGATGTGTGCCAGGAGGTTTGACAGCCATGAGGACTCATATGAGACTGACCTATGGTATTCAGGTATGTCACTCATATAAAAATGTTACTGTATATATTCCAAGCTTTTTCTCATGTTTTGGGTGGTGATCTAACTCTCATGAAGGAAGACAAACTAGTTGTTTTTAGTAACTTGGCTGCCAAATATCATGAACTTAGGAAATGTTGGGTGTTCCCTGCAATTGGGAAACCTACAGTGCAACATATTTCCTCATAGAAAGTTGATGTTCCATGTTGTTGTTTTTTTTTTTTTGCAATATTTTAACCACAGGGAACAATATGCAACGATGCCTTGATGACCTTTTTCTGTGGACTTTGTGAAGTGTGCAGGATGGCAAGAGAAATCCGCATCAGGAATGGTGAAACTTCACCTTAACCCATTCTTTACAGTATTTTCTTCTTGATGATGATGTCCATCTATTGTGATTATTAATCAGTTTTTCCTGTAGCTTTCATGCAGACAGCAAATATAAAGAAACATGCAGTTCTCTGTATTAAATGTAATTTTATTTGTGGTCTTATACTGTATGCATTAGTGTAATAGTGTGACACTGTTAGTACTAATCTGCATTACTGTAAATAAATGACACTGTTCCGTCACATATAGCAATTAACTGCAATTAAGCATGGCCCATTTTGTATTACATTGTCAATAAAAATCTGATTGTTTAGTTATGTCCTTTTTAATGTAGGAATTATATAACACGATGATCCACATACACAGAATATATGAATTTTTTTAGTCAATATTTATTTGGCTTGTGGCTTCTAAATATAAGTGTACGTCAGACCCTTATGTGGCCTTAGTGTGGAGCAGAAACAAAAATTGATTTTTTTCCATCTTGAAATGTGTCCAGTATTTAATGGGAACAAAAGGAAAAATCTGATGAATACATACATTGTATGCTGGGAACCACTAATCTAAACTAAATGGTAGACAATGCATCTCAGACTGTTTACCCACCTCTCTCAGAGTAACGGCTCTGACTTCCCTCCGTACGTCCTACGTCATGTACAGCGCTCTGATTGGCTCTTTTCTTCGTGGCCTGGCAACCAGAAGAGGCTTTACCAAACACACAGATCCTCTATCAGCAAGCATTCGAGCTAGCTACAAAAGCTAGCTTCTGTTATTTTCCGGAGAGATTTAACCATCCAAATACCGCCATGTCTTCAAGGACTCTGCCGTTGCTTTTCATCAATCTCGGCGGTGAAATGCTGTACATCCTGGCCCAGCGGCTTCGAGCTCAGAATACTCCTGCTGACAAAGCTAAGAAAGGTAGCTAGTTTTAGCAGGTATCCAGCTAACAACACAAATGTCATCCTGCAGTGAAATATTAACGTAAAAATGCAGTAGCTGCATTAGAGGACCGTCAGTTTGTCAGTTTACTGGGTTGTGCATTGGCAGATTTAGGTGATCGGAGAAAGTTAATATATAGACAGGTCAATTGGTTGTTTTTTATCCACATATTTGGACAAAATCATAACTCGGACAACAGTTTCTGTTGCATGGCACATTGTAATTTATAGTAACACTAACTCAGAACAAATTTCAGTTTTTAACATTAATTCCCACTGGCTTATTTTCCGTAATTGGGAAACTGCTCATTCTATGATCCCAAGCCTTACCTCCAGAGAATGATATTAGATGACGTTTACAGTATATGCAAAACGTTTTGGCACTAAAATTAAAGCGAGGAATAATGTTTTTCCATCCTTTGCCTTTAAAAATAGGTACACTTGCTTACAGTTTTACATACTTGGTAGGTAGGTTGGTTCATGTATCTTGGAGAAGTTGCCACATTTCTTTTGCAGGGCACTGCTGGAGCCATACCATCTGCTGCAGGAGTTTTGTGTTCTACTTTTGGCAGAAGATACTTCTTTCTAACTCTGGCTCAGTGCCTGGGGTTGTTGTCATGCTGCTGAATTAATTTGGGACCAATCAGACACTTCCCTGATGATATGCATGATAGATAGTCTAAACATCTAAAGTTCCTAAAATGTTTGTGCAGTATATGTATATAGAATTTCAATATACATTCAGATTTAGCAAGTAACATTGGTGAGGTACAGAGCTGTCATTCAACACCCTGGCTTTCAGAACATCATTGCATGTATTTATCTTCTTTTAATTCACAAAGTTTCCACAATACCTGGCTGGATAGAGGAGGACAGAAAGAGAGGTATTATTACAAAAATTCACTGTAATTATGCACTTGTGCATTAGTAGCTCTCTGCACTGCTTTGGCCTAGACTGAACCAGCACGCTGGATAAGCAATAGGACATGATAAATAAACAACAGCGAGACCTCATATGCACACACAACCTCACAAAAATGCACTATGGTTGTCTCTGCACCCAGGTACATCCTGTTAGTGGCTGAGACACTTAAATGCTCAGTTCCTGGCCACATTGGTTTTTAGGGACTTCATAAAGCCACAATAACAAGAGCTGTTTCTACAAATTACTGTATGTTAATCAAATTAAAGAGCATTCCAAGCTACCAAGCAGGCTGCAATGCCATATGTGACATTCACTAAATGTCTAAAAATGTGTCAGAAAACAAGTGAATTACTCTTGTTTTTCTGCATATATCAAGAAGCTCATATGGGGTCACCACACTGTCGCTCTCTGCTCTGAGAACAATGTTTTGTTTTTCACAGCTCCTATTTTTAGCTAAATTTTGGCTTCCTTGTGGGTCAGTAGCACAAGAAAAATTACTGCGTGGGCTTGTTTATGTGCCTCACCCATGAGCCAATAAAAAGCTAATGAAATTTTTTTATAAAAACATGACATTAGCTAAAAGGTTTCACCTCTGACAGTCTCAGTAGCGTTGGGATCATTTCTGTCAATTGCAAGAGTAAATTGACAGAAAGGCTCATAGCAAATGAAAGTTCTTCTGCAGGGAGTTCAAATGCTAAGATGTTCCTACCTGGCTGCAGGTCTGCTGACAAGTAGGATCAATGCTGATGGCTTTCCCACGCTGCTGCTTTGTTAAGACCATAGGACTGGGCTTTGGATGAAATATTTTTAGCCATCATATAGCATAGAATGCCTGCTTCTGTGTCTACAATATAGAAAGCATATTTGTCTAATCTCAACTAACTCTTTTGGACTTTTCTATTGTACTGTTTGCCTAACTAGTTATGAATGACATCATCACAACTATGTTCAACAAAAAGTTTCTGGAAGAGCTTTTTAAGCCACAGGAGCTTTACTCCAAGAAGGCCCTGCGGACTGTGTTTGACAGGCTGGCCCACGCATCCATAATGAGACTCAATCAAGCTAGCATGGACAAGGTAAAGTGGTCATGTATACACATGTAGTCCCACAGCTGTACGCTGTGTTGTAAGCTTTTGAATTTTTCTGTTCAGCACACAAACTTTAATCACACAATCGCATTCTGTCATCTACAGCACGATGATCCAAGTTTGTTTACACATTAGAGTTGTACTTTAAAATCAAGCATGGTTCAGATTTTCTGTAGATACTGTAGCTATGTGACGAGCTTATTGCCTTCAGGTATACAGTTAAAGAGTAATTCTGTTACATATGTTGCTGTCTATGGCTCCCTCTGCTGTTTATTATACAACAGCAGCATGAATTTTATATTGATGGATGAGTCTATAAAGCCATGCACCTGTTCCTCTTTACAGCTCTATGACTTGATGACCATGGCTTTCAAGTACCAGGTGCTTCTATGTCCACGGCCTAAGGACATCCTCCTAGTGTCCTTCAATCACATGGATGCAATCAAGGACTTTGTGAAAGACACTCCCAACATTCTCAGCCAGGTTGATGAGACATACCAACAGCTCGTAGAGGTACAACATATGTGACATCACTGTTGTCCCATTTTTTGTGTGCTTGTTTTTGGACAGGAATGAGTAGCAGCATGAATCATTGGTGCTTCCTGCAGTGTGCTGCAACATGATTGATTTGGCTATAAGTGAACTAGATCAAATGTTAGAAGAGGTAGAATGCAAAAAGGTTCCTAAACTTGTCTAACTTTACAAAGAAGAGCCGATGTACCTGAGTCAAATTCCTCGTGTGTCCAACACACCTGGCCAATAAACTGATTCTGATTCTGAAGAGATGGAAGCAACATTAGATGTAAAAATAGTAACATGTTTATTAGGGTTTAGCCATGCATATGAACTGTCTTTATACTCACAAAGCTGGTGATACATTGCGAGTCATTGCTATCCCTTAGGCAGGAGTGAAGAAACTGCCATGTAATGCAACTTGTGTAGCCAAGAAGTGGGAACGTCAAAGTTAGAAGTGTCAGATGTGCATGACAAAAAATAGTATGAAGGTCCACATATCAGACCAGGCAAAATAAGCAAGACACAGAAAACCATCCAGTCCAACTGCAAACAGGATACCAGGGCTTCAGTAGAAGCTATTAGAATGAGCATTTTCAGTGGCAGTGACTTACTTGTCCTAATAGGAGAAATTGTGTTTCATGTGAATATACAGCTGCTAGTACTTGTGGGGGATGGGGTGGGATGTTCCATCTGCTTTTGCTGATTCCTTTATTATGTAGGTAGGTAATGCCAGTCATACAATGTAAGGTCATAATTTTAAACCATTATAATCATATACTGTATATGAACTAAGACAGACATGTTGAGTCAAGTGTTACAAGCAGCAGACATTGTATTGCTTGTAATGAAGTTAAATCAGTTAATGCTTAACACCAACAAAGAAAAAATACATTACATGTACTGTATATACATTCTAATAATCTCTATTTTTATATTAAAATAGTTCCATTTCATTACTTTCTACATGGTGATGTTTTTTTCAGTACAACTGTAGTTATGGAAGATACAGTAAACCACATTTTGTAGCAATGCCTGTAAGCTGAGTTCCTAAAAATATAAATATAAATAAATAGAAGCAATTTAACAGAGTGTGCAGTCATTACTACATGTTCATTTTGCAGTTGCTGGCACACCAGCTCTGAAGTACTCTCTGTGTGAAAAGCTCTTTTTCTCCTTTTCACCATCTTAGTTATTTTTAATTCTTGCTTTTATTTATACTTTTCAGATGTATACACCATTGTCTAGTGGTGAATTCCAGCTCATTAGACAAACTCTTCTCATATTCTTCCAGGACATGCATATAAGGGTAAGTCCATGAGTCTTAATATTTATCGTATAGAATAATAATTAGAGAATATTTCTTTTTTGATAGTGTTTTATTTTCTGCTCAAGCCTTTTCCTGTATGTCCTTTTCTGTGCTAGGTGTCTATTTTCCTAAAGGACAAAGTGCAGAACTCCAATGGCCGCTTTGTCCTTCCCACCTGTGGTCCTGTGCCTCATGGAACACAAGTCCCTGGATTGATACGGTACAGTACCACAGTATACTGGTCTTACCCTACACACCCAAATAATCATCACTCCAAAGAGTAATGGCAGTAACTAAGTGTGAGATTAAACAAATGGACAGTAAAATTCATCTTTGGTTTTTCTAATGATCTTTAATATTTACCCTTTACCCTTTCATACAGACTGTTTACTGATTGTACTCAGGCACAATAATCTCATGTTAAGTAGGCCTTTCTGTAGCTAATTGCATTACAGATGTTTTGTTGAACAAGGAATTGCATTCTAATTTTAGATGCATCATATTTTTAGTTTGTACAAATTTACTTAGGGTTTGTAAGTGCACACTGAAACATTTAATACACAGAGGAGACAAGCTCACACAGAGAATATCAGAGCCTCAGTAGTAGGTACTGTAATACCCCAGTTCTTTAATTGGACAGCTCTGAATAACGAAGGAGCCTTCCTTCTTCATTTAGTGCTGATTTATTTTAACCACAAGTAAAAATTACAAACACGACCCGGGTTGTTCCCCCTTCCAGAGACACACACACAGGCTGCTGGAAAGTGGGGTCCCTGGCCACACAGAGCCTAATACATTTATAAGATTTGGGCTAACCCCTTACCCAGATGAAGTCAGTCTGAAGAGTCCATCTCTTATCTAGAGCTCCACAGTCTTTGATCAGCAGCATTTTTACCTAGTCATAACAAATGAAGAATTTCAATGTGTGTGTATGTTGTCACATGGTGTGTAGCTAAGGCATTCATTCATTTATTCAGACATAATATTCTAACACAAGATTAATACAAGAAAAGAATTTGTGCCATGGTTCACTTTTCAGAATCAACATTCTGTCCGCTAACCTTGAAACAAAACAGACTAGAGCAGACTTTAAATCTTACTAAACTGCATTACTAACACATTAATGTCTAACAATTATATATATATAACTGATTTACTAATATCTAACAGTACTAAAAGTGAGTTTCATTTAAGGAAACTACTTTCATGACTGGCGACAGAAATTTTCAAGAATTTGTTGTGTATGGAAAAGGCATTGAAAAGCTTTTTTGCCCATAATAATTTTGTGTTTTTGCATCTGGTAATGCCAGGCTGTTTAGCTGTACTGGTGAGGAGGTGACCAGGCTGCAGTTCAATAATGGAGGGAACTACACTGCTGCTCTCCGGGAAGGCTCTTTTGAGACATTTGGAGACAGGGTCACCAAACTAGGCACAAACATGTAAGACTTGATGCAATGCATTGGGCTAATGATCCTTTGTCATCCAGGCCATGAGATATTTAGAGGCTTGCTAGTGTAGTCTTGACAATGCATCACCAGTCACTACTTAAGGTTTGTTGTCATTTTATGCCTGTATTTAGCCAGCTTTTAAGAGATGACAGGAAATAGAGAGTTGTAGTAGTGAGTCCTAAAGCCCAGAACTGAGTGAGCATGTTGCACTTGCACTTCTCTCACCCTGAAGTCAATGTTTTTTCAAAGGGGTTTTTGGTTAGATGCCTGAAATAAGGTCTGTGGTTAATACAAGACCAGTACATTTTCACATTTAGCTTTATGACAAAAAATATGTCAGTAAATATCCCCTTGTGATTTTTTTTATGCCTGTACATGTCGTAAAAGATTTTGTAGAAGAGGTAGTTGCACTAATTCAGTTTACAAGCTGGAAGCTGTGGCAGTGATGTTGAAGTCAGAGGACCATGGTTTAGTTTGTTTAAAGCCCAACAATCGCTTTTTACTTCTGGTAACTGTATTTGGGTTTCAAAAATCATAATAGTTGTGTTGATTTTGAAGATTATATTTCTGAACAAAACATGTAAGTGTCATAATAATCCTATTGGCTTTTTGTCAAGGGAACCCTGATGATGCTAACGTCTGGGTTGGCCTACAAAAATACATCATCCCTACAACACACTATGAGGAGAGAGAGAGAGAGAGAGATGTGGCATCTAATCAAAGATCCCTGGCCGCATGTGATCCAGATTATGGTTGATAGCCTCACCATAACCCCTATGCCACCACCACACCCTGGGTTTGATGATTTCTGCTGACTGTTGGGGTGTCCAAAGCATTTAAGATGTGGTTTTATAGCACATACTTTCACATGATAGGATAGGAGCAATTTACTGAGGTTTAAATGCCTGGGACTCCCAACCCCTCTGTGGAACTGATGAAGCCTCTTGGCTGAGTAGCAGTTGTAGACTAAACCAGCTAGCCCATTAGCCCTCGACTTGGCTTCTAATTTATGCGATGATATCTTACAAACATGCAGTATGTATAAATTAAGCATTTGTACTATTTTTGCAGGCCATCTTTGACACTGTGTTGCATGAGCATCTTGTCACGCTTTTTTTCCATGTTTTCATTCAGGTACAGTGTAAGTCGTCCAGTGGAAACTCACATGTCAGGAACATCTAAAAATTCTGCTCAGCATACTAAGGTGAAACTGCTTCACTGTGAGCACTGCAAACATATATAGTCTGTTCACACACAAAATTCAGTGTTTAAGATTGATTCTCTGTACAATGTCAACTGTATGAGGCATGCACTGGAATGTGATCAAGTCTCCCAGGTCAAGAACCATACTCTGCTTTCTCATGCATCATCATCATCAGAAGCAGAATCTTGTAAACAACAAGTTTAGCACAAATGTGAAGTTAACAATCCACTGTGTGTCAACAGATCAATACTGCCCCAAACCCTCTGGCCAAAGAAGAGCTGAATCTATTGGCCAAGTTAATGGGAGGGTTAGAAATTCAGAAACTAGGAAACGCAGACAGTGGCTTTCGAGTCAACCTCTTTGCCACAGATGAGGAAGAAGAGTGAGTCCCTTATTTGTGTGTTTTTGTCTGTGTGGTGTATGGAACTTGATCAAATGTTACCTTTCCTGTGTAAAAAAAAATGTTGCAATTGCTAAGCATAGCTGGCATGTATGATGGTGGGGCTTAAAATATTTTAGCTGCAAAAAGAAGAAGAAGAACAAGCAGCTTTATTTTATTGTAACATTGAGACACGTACAACGACATTTTGTTTGGAGCCGACGGCCCCGGGCCGCTGCGTGCATATGCGCCGCCATCATGGGCAACTTGGGGGTTCAGTGTCTTTCCCAAAAATACTTCGACATGTGGACTGCAGGCACCGAGATTTGAACCTTCAACCTTCCACTTGGTAGACGATTGCTCTACCCACCGCATCACTGTCACGCCCCCAAAAAGGGGGGCCCAGCAGAAAAAGTTTGAGAACCACTGATATAACTTCTTTTAATTACTCAAGACTAATATTGTGACTTATAATCACAGAGAGGCGTTAATAACAAGGCCAGATGAGCTTTCGTATGGAGTCATAAACATCCAAGCAACAAAGGTAAAGCTTAGCTATCTGAACTTGTAAACCGTTTCTTTCAGTAGGAAAGAATTGGATGTCCAGTGTTTGTGTACTGAAACTCAGATTTTTACTGCACATTTAGTGACAGTAAGTCTGATGATACATCTGTCATTTAAGGGCACGTGCAGACTATTTTGAGCATTTCAGAATTGTTATGTCCCTGCCACAAGACATTTTGCTTTGGAACACAACTGATCTCAGACTAGGTGTATTGATTACAAGATTACTCTGCTTGGACAAGTGTCAAGATTTATGTGATTGACCATCAGCAAAAACATTGAAGAAATTATTTGCCATAAATGACTGAGTTAGCATATGATGGAGGACCACTCCATCTTATGTCTACACAATCCGCAGCACCCTAGTCCCCATTTTTGTCTTTTACCCTTAATAAGCAACTTCAGTGCTTGGACTCAGGGCCAAATGTTTCATAGCTCAGTGATGGACCATAGGTATACCTACAAACACTGGTCAGAGATGTGAAGCTTTCCCAGTGTTTAATGAGGTTTTAGTCCCTGTGATGACCATTCCAACACTGATTGGTTGATAACATTGTCTTCCAGGACCAACAGGCCAATGCTGAGCTGGCCAAGATTATGGGAGAGTTCACAGAGTCTGGAGATCAATCTCCCAGCGCCAGCAGCAAAGGCGATGACCTCCTAGCCATGATGGACGGTCTGTGAATCAGTTATTCTGACAGAAATGCCCAGGGGATGGGGCACAATGCATTGTCCACAGTCTGCTCTACTGTAGACCAGTGTGCTGTCTGTACCTGCAAATATCCTGCAGCAACCTCACATGCAGCCAGAAAACCTTCTTCTTTGGGTGCTTCTAAAATACAGACGTGAGCAGGCGTTTGCATCAGTTGTTAAATGACCAACTGCAAATGCGCATAGTTAATAAATAATGTGTGGTGAGCCAAGCTTCAAGCTGTAATACACTGTAATAGTGTGTTTGCTATAAACTGAGAGGAGATTCAGTGCATCAAGATATACAGTAGGCCCTGTCAGTGTGATGAACATGTGTCTGTGGTAATAGCAAGACATCTGTTTGTGCAATGTCAAGATATTGCATTTTCCGTATCTGACTAGGACTGCACTGATGTACGCAAAATCACATTCCTTTAATTTCACATGAGATGATTTGTGTTAAATGTCAGAAATGCATCATAATTTTTATTGTTTTTGAGCTTATAGTGAGTATTTATGTTTGTTACATGGTTTGAAGAGGGAGTTTGTTAACTTCTTCTGTAATCTAATTAACAGGTTATTAAATCATACTGTGGGGAATCAAAGGAAACCCAAGTGCTCTTTCTATTCCCTTATAGTGTATCTTTATTTTGTAAGAAATGTTTATCTGACCTCACACTGTACTACCTTAAAATAGGATGAGGGGCAACCCGTAAGACTTTGGGATAAAACACAGAAATGTGCTCATTGATGAGTGTTTTATTATACAATACAGAAACATGCAATATATGTAACATTCTCATATATAAATGTTTATTGCAAACTTTATTTGTTGAACAAGAACATGTGTATCATGTTCTGTGTATAGGGAAGTGTAAATTACTGCATTTGTCAAATTGTTGAATGTGCAATGTAGGATTTTTAATAAATAGTGGAATAACATAAAAATGTATGTTTTTGTACATAAATATGAACTGGATGATCGGTTTGGATACTGATGCAACAGAGCGTTAATGGAATGAACCTTGTAACCAGTTGTTGTAGTTGAAAACTAACGGTAGGGGGGGCCGTTAACCTTTCTAAACATGTAGACTATTGCATGTGATCTGTCTAAACTACCATGCATGCTACAGTGCATTTTATTCTGCAGTCACACTGTCTTTGTTGAAAGTGCACCAAAAGGTTGGTAAGTGTACTAAAAATTACAAGTTCTTCTTTTGTTTTTTTTTTCCCCCTCCAATTTACCATTCCTGTCAGTGTAGGATTCAATGAAATGTATTGTCATTGATTATTTATTCATAAAATTAGCAAATCAGGACATTATAAGTAATGTCTGAATATCATGCACAATGGACTTCCCTCTTCCAGCACAGACCTACAGTGAGAACTGCTATAGCAACAGCTACCTGTAACATGATGTTTGTATGCACTCTGCCTACAGATAAGTCAAAATGAGATTGTGATAGTGTGCACTCCACCAGCCAACCACACACACACACACACACACACACACAAACATGGTGCATACCATGCAGGCAAAACATGCTGAGACATTTGTCTGAAATGATCTGAGGGAGGAGGATTCTGGTGAAATCTGAATAATCTTGGCAAAGAACAGACAAGAAACACTATAAGCACCGAGGCTACAGTCTACCAGTAAAACAAACTGAAACCAGAGTTCACACGAGTCATCCAGTAAGACTAAAAGCAACTGAGCTAACAAGATAACTTCTTACCATAAAGATTTATAAAGTTGTTTATGTAATTTGTTACCTGGATGATAAAATATAAAGGAAAATAATCACTTATTCTAAAGAGGTTTCCCTTTTGATGTTTAAAAAGTGCTGGACTTTCCTTGCTTGATCGATTAGAGCCACAAGTAATATTACAAATAATAATAGTAATAATAATAAAAACAAATGTGCATTTACAGACAAGAACTTCTTTAATGTGCAGTCAACCTACGTTTTCCTAAATATGCTAAAAGAGCCTCTAAAACATTTCTCAAAGAACATGCATTTTGAGTTATGATTCAGTTTCCTCTTTAAAGGCTGTGGGCAGAACACTGTAAAGCCACAGGCTGACAACACACACATAAAATATATTGTGGCGATCCACATCAGCCATTGGGGGGTCTGGTGGCAGCTGCATGATGTAGAGGTGCATCATGGGAGTTCAGTAAATAGTAGAGAGAGCAGTTATAAAATTATAGTTAAAGTGTTCTTATGTGTTACCCCATTGTTGTTATGTGTTAGTGTTGCTGACTTATGCTGGTGTGTTATCTGACGATGTTTTACTAAGTTAATTGCTGTGCTGTGTTTTGGACCTTCAGTTTGGCTTGTATGTGTGAGACTGACCCTGGGGGAAGTGCCATTGTTCAGCGGTTTTAAATAAATGGCAAAAAAGCAGTGTTGTATTGTGATTATTGTAAAAAAAAAAAAAAAACACCCCAGGTGATATCCAGAGTCGTGCGGTGTATTGGTCCTGAAATAATCGCTAACCAAGATCAGCATAGGTGCTAGCGCCCAGCTAGCTAGTTTAGCTGTATCAGTGTAGCTAGTCTCTCTCCTCCACGCCAGGGGTCATTTCAGTATGTTGTGCTGAGTCAAGGCAGGAAGACTAGTGCAACTCAAATAACCCTCTGCCATTTGATTGTCTTTTCTGTGTCTGCCACATCTACCCACTGGTTTGAAACTGGTAGCTGTGGGTGGAAGTTAAGTTGATTCAGGGTGTCTAAATTGGGAACATAGGTGGGCTTTTCCAAATGTCACTTTTTTCAAAGCATTACTGACTGAACTTTGTGGTAAGCTACAGTTTCTCTGGGTCATATGGTTAACCTGAATAAAGTGCAATGTGTATTTAATTAAAATCACAGTGTCAAGCCTTATATGAAGCAGAAATTTTATCTAACAGTGAAAGATCTGTATGTACAGTTATGGTCAGATACAAAACCCTTAACTGTAGAAACTGATAGGTTTCTCACAGGGAGGAAAGGCTTGTAGGTGAGATTCAAGACAACTCAATTCATGGTTTATGCAAATTATATTATGGCCTATAGCTTTTAGTAAATTTTTCTTTATGATTATTTTAAAAGCTTGCATTTTAGGAACTTCTTGCAGCTGATTTTATTTTAGGATTTTAGGACTTTTTGTCTGTTTGTTTTTAGCTTGTACTACAATGTTATAAGTGTGAAGTAATTTTCTTTCCTGGCAGACTGCTGTTATTATAATTCCTTAGGCAAAGCAAGATTTATTTATACAGCACATTTCATACACAGAGGGAATTCAAAGTAGTTTAGCAGATGACTAGATAAGTCCAGTAAATGTATCAAACTTTTCCAGTACCTTCAAAGATGATGTAATATGTTTCATTTTGCAACTTTTGTTATACAAAAATTTCATCATCGGTGTGCAACCATTTACTAATAAAAAATAGGCACGTGTGGTCATTGGTCGGTCGCCGCTGTCAATCAAGTGAGTTTGTGCGTCATTTCCGTTGTCAGGTGGCGCTGTCGCTGTGGAAAGATGCGATCAGCGATGAGCGGAGGCTTTTCCTTAATTGCTCATTTCGGTAACAGAGGCTAAACAACCCAAAACCAACCTTCTGTTGTCTCTTCTCTGTAAGCGAAAAGCTACTTGTATCCACAACAGCTTTTACCCAAGAAATGTCCATGTTGTAAGGAGACAGCGCAGACTTTACCCGGCGGTTTTGGCTCGAGGTAAGCGAGGTGGTGACTTCGTTGCTATCTAGCTTTCTGACACGGCTAGCCAGCTGTAATGTTACTCACTTTGTTTAAATGGCCTCCCGGCTGCTCTGTAGCCTCCAGCGTGGTGATAGATAACGTCGCTCGCCAGCAATCATATTTAAACCTTTCTGGTACGCAAGGATGCAGGTTAAAGTGGTAGTAACCTAGCTAACGGCCTCTTTGTGTAGTTTGCATCGAAAACCCAACTCTTTCTTGTGTTGTGTGCCTCTTTGTGTGGCTAGTGTCCCTGAAGCGTCTTAAGTCGAGCAATTCAGTTGGCTTTCTTGGTATATCCGATAACGTTGAGTTTGAATGTGCAGTCAAACTTATTCTTGTTTATCATGCGATATGCGTTAATATAGCGTAACGTTATGTTTGTGCTTATTTGTCTACATTAATGCATGCCGTGTAAAGCCGTTGTGTTTTAAACGTCTCCGGGCGATCAAATAGCTGTTGTGCGGAAAACACATGAGCCCCTAGCTATTCGTGGTGTTATCTGTCTGTGTGTGAAGTGGCTTTGCACGAGTTGCAAGGCATAACGTCAGCGTTAACTTAAACAGCTCGCTGCCAAAACCAAGCGGTGTCCAGACCTTGTGGTCGCAAAATGGCACCAGGCAATGTGTGACAGCCTGTGTGAGTTCATAATTATTTTCGTAAAGTGTGTGTGACCTTGTGCCCACAGCCTTGATGCGCATTTAAGTGCGTCGTTTTTGCAGTATTGTAGTCAGCATCTGCAGTTATGTGTATGACGCTGTGTACGATCTGACATGATTGGCATTTCAGCCAAGTGGCACGATTGAAGCGCGTGTGACCTTAGAGTTGCTTTATCTACCTCTTTGTCCTGACTTCTGTGTGTAATCCATTTGTGGATTCATTGATTTGGATCATACCATCTCGTAGGCTTAATTTTTAATCCACTCATGTTTGCTGTCAGCTCAGGTGTCCGTTTGTTTTCTTTTTATATCTTGATACTACCTGGATTTAGCAATTAGGCTGCTCTTACAAAGCTAGACAAGTGGCACGGAGTCTGGGTGGGTGGATCTTGAGACACCTACGTGGTTGTTTTGTCCTGATATAATTTAAGGAGCCCACATTTCTCGTGGGCACCGGCAGCGCGTCTCTCCTCCTTTCATGTGATATGATTCAGGGACTGTATCTGTTCTTGTCCTCCCTCTGGTACAGTCAGAGGCACAGGCAGTCTTGCTTGCCAAATCACGGGCTGTGCAGAGCTGCACAGCAGTGTCAGAAAAGGATAGCACTGTGCTGTCATCGTGCTGATGTCATTTAGGTCAATGTACATTAGTTGGTTGCATTGACCTTTGATTTTTAGATGTGTTGGGGGTTGGCTCCTCAGCAGTACAGCTGGTGTTTAGAAGGTAGATAAATAGCCTTAGGTGCATTTGCTGTGTGTTTTGTAGGAGTTTCTATCCAGTATGACTGTGGCTGTAGAGGAAGTAAATGCATACAAGATATAATTACCAATAACTCTTTTAGAAATGTGGGTAGCAAATGAATTGCCAATAAATGTTTGTCTTCTTATTTAACTCAACGCATGAACATTTATAGTAGTCAACCAGTAATTTAAAATCTATTTGTCTGGTGACACTGCATGTATGTTGTTGTTTCTGCCAAGCTGCTGAATGAAAAAATTTTAAACAGTGTCCTGCTCAACAGCCTTGTCAATTGCAGTAGCCGATTACCCACTGCTCTATTTTGCATGCTCTAGAGTAAGATGCTCTCTTACTATTGGCAGCGTGACTTGGTGTCACTCTAGCTTGTGCCATAAATGCTGTCAAAAAAACCTCAGTTCATCAGACTCAGTGGGTGATGACTAGTTGAGATGGAGACAGATGGGCGAGAGACATGATGATGACACTGTCTGCTGTCTGGGATCACAGAAAGCCTCATGGAAGTGAGAATTCATACCAGCCCATACTGACTGCCAACTGTCCAGCCTCCTCTCTGCCCAAAAACACCAACTGGCGAGTGGCGCACGATTACTTTTGAAAGAGGAAGATGGTCCAGTTCATTAGAAAAACAAATTTTGCAAGGCTCGTTACAAATTCTGAAGTGTTTGTCAGCTCTCCACCTATTGTCTAGTTTGCAGTTCATGAAATGCTTTTGATTTGATTAGACTGAATTGTTTCAGTTGTGTGGCTCACTAAAATGTGCAAGCCACCCCAATGACAGTGACATTTTTCCTTGAGATATTTAACTCTGTCTTGCCTTTCTTATGGCCCTAACTTCATGTGGGGGGGGGCATTTCATGTACTTTTTGTGTCGTCACCTGGATATTTAAGCATTTCTGTCCAATAGAAACTCAGGACGACAGCAGTATGAATCATTCCTCTCGGTTCAAGGCACTACTTCCCTTACGGGAAACAGATGATGTTTCATTGAGAACTCGGCACCAGTAAACAGAGCATACCTTTTGCTTTCCAAATTCTGGGAGGTACATCTGCAGTGGCAGTTAATGTAGTCTGTGTAATGATGATGTGTCACGCTGTGTCACTGGTTCTTCTGGCATGTGAATCTAGTTTCTTATCAGTGTAAGGGCATGGCATTTTTTGTTTCAGCCTTGTTTGAACATGCATGTCCTGTCAGAGGAAGGTCTGTGTAGATAAGATGTCTTTAGATTTTGAGATATAGCACGCAAATCATAATCTGCAGATGGATTTTGTAAACCTGTGTTTACTGCAGAAGGAAAAGTACTGAGGTGTAAATGAAAAATGCTTCTGTTTAAAGACTCTTGTGCATGTGCAATGCATTTACATTTGTGAGATTTCCATTTAAATTGCGGAGTGTGTCAGATTTGCATTGCCTGTTTGGGAGTTTGAATCGGATGTGTCATCCTTGACACTACCAGCCCTCACCCTGAATGGACCCATAATGGCCTTACTTTCACACTGAGGTGTCTGTAAATGTGTGCGTGTGTGCTTGGGGGGGTATTTAAAATAGGCTAGGAGGAGCTGCCCTGAAATTTCCCTCTTTTCACTTCAATTCACTAATCACTGTACTCTTGACCAGCTTGTAGGACTACTGCCAGAGCTCTGGGTAAAGTCTTTTTAAAGAGACTATTTATAAAACCATTCTTTGTTCCCAGATTACTATGTTATTTTTGTCATCAGTTGAGAGTTCATGTCCTTGCAGTCACATGTATGTACTTATCCTTTAACATGACTATCTTTATCCCATGAACTAATCTGATTTATTTTCCCGTAGAGCTCCAGTATGTCCAAGCGGCGCTCATCGGAGAGGGGGGCTGGAGAGACATCAAGCAGGGCCAGCAAGCTGCAGTGTCCTGGGATATCTGGCAGTAATGCTAAGAGAGCAGGACCCTTCATTCTCGGTAAGGAAGCTACTCCATACTTAGGGGTTTGCTCAACCCCAAAAATTGGGAAACAGTAGTCTGTGTGGCTGCGATTGCATCTAGCTTACAAGTTCTTATGAAGACTTGTAACCTTTACATGTGTGTAGTAATTGGTATGTGTAAGTGCTGGTTGCTGTGTTTCTCTGTATGAATGCACACCTGAGACAAGAATGTGAAGAATTTTGCTCATCCCCTTGACATCAGCCAGAAAGGTCTGTGTCTTTGTGGGAACAGGATTGTTTTCTCCCTCTGGAAAATGTATTTCCCTCCCATACTCTTAGGGTTGTCTGTTTTCATTCTACTCTTCACAATGCAGGGTGCCAAAGAAAACATTACACTTGGGGTGTTAATGAATACATGCACACATAGA
This sequence comes from Monopterus albus, assembly GCF_001952655.1. Lineage (NCBI taxonomy): Eukaryota > Metazoa > Chordata > Actinopteri > Synbranchiformes > Synbranchidae > Monopterus > Monopterus albus. The sequence goes on along the minus strand of NW_018127891.1, from coordinate 1,558,852 downwards.
CTTTAAAAAGTTGCTGCGGAGCACACACTCCGGCATGTAGCTTGCCTTTTGGTCATGCAGCTGTTTTTTTTTTTGTTTGTTTTTTTTATCCTTTCAGGGCCTCGCTTGGGCAACTCACCAGTCCCCAGCATAGTGCAGTGTCTGGCCAGAAAGGACTGTACAGATGACTTCTATCAGCTCAAAGTAAGTTTGGTGGGGTTGGCATGTTTTTTTTTTTTGTTTTGTTTTGTTTTGTTTTTTTCCCCAGTTTGGCTTTGTCACAAATGCAGTCAGTTAAGCATATCACATGCTTCAACAACAGAAAATGAGCATATCTTCAAAACAATGCCACAATATCCCAATAAATATCTAAACATTTGACCTTCCTTTGTTGGTGTTTGTTTTATGGCCCCCTGTTGGTCCCACAAACAAAAACTCAGCCAGACAGTCTGTTTAATGGGGCTACCCAATGTCTGTTTCACAAAGGAAGGCTATAGAAGAGGGGCAACGAAATGAAGAAGGTAGCGCCCCACCCGAAATGTCAACTTTAAAGCTGTCTTTCTGCTGTTTGATCCTGTGTGAGCTTTTGTCTTGTGACTTCTAATGTTTGTTCTATTCTTGTATGTGGTTGCTGCAGATCCTGACGCTGGAGGAGCGAGTGGACTCTGCAGGAGAAACTCAGGAAGAGAGACAGGGGAAGATGCTGCTGCACACAGAGTACTCCCTCCTTTCTCTGTTGCACAACCAGGATGGGGTGGTCCACCACCATGGCCTCTTCCAGGTACACCGAAACCTGCACACAATTAAGTTAATTTCTGTTGATAGGCACATAGTATTTTATCTGTAAAATAATAAAAATTATGGGCAAACAGATTTTGATATAGTGTATGGGATATTACTCAACACTATGTGTGTAACCATTCTGTATAACTGAGACTGATAAATACATCAGCATCACCATGGAGACATTTGTCGCTTTCTATTCAGTTCAGAATATGGCAATACCATGCGAGTAGCAGCATTCTTCTCATCAGCTCAGTAATAGTAGAGATCAACTTTTTACACCAGTCAGCTGGTATCAGTAGAGAAGTAGGAGTACCATTAAAGTCAGATTTATGTGTAGTTGTTTTCAGTCTCATCCATTCACAGTGAGCCTCTCCCTCCCTCACCTGTTTTCAGTCTGCCTCCCCATCTAACTTTGTTATTGTTCCATCAGCCTTTGCTCTCTCTCTCTCTGTTTTCCTTCTTTGTCTCTCTCTCTTTCACATCATGTCTCTTCCACTCTGCTAGTGTTCTCAGAATAGCATCAATGAGCCATGCACTCTGATTCATTTAGGCCTGCAATATTGATTGGATTATTATGGTGCATCTCCACTCTGAGAGAACCAGTTAAAAATGTACACTTTTTTTTCCAGAGGTGCTTACTGTATCTAAAAAGATAAGACGACCTGATACAGAAATCAATAAGAAGTGGTGACTCTGCTAAAACTGGAGCTGGGAAAAGATGAATGACCTTTGTTATTTGTCCTCCACCATGCAGCATAGTGAAGTGTATATATATCTTATTCACAGTGGCTACATGCAGACTGTTGAATGATTGGCTCTAACCCGCCTGGCTCTACAGTATGTCTTCTGAGTTGACTGAGTCAGATTAATGAGCCGGTATATTAGTGGAATCCGTTCAGTTTGGTGTATTCCTGGGTGCCTCATCCGATATTGTTGGAAAGTGCTTGTGATTTACATCTACAACTCCATTCACTTACAAAAGAAGTGCCTTTGTAAAAAGCAACTCTCACACTTCTCTTTGTTGTCATTCCCCAGGATCGAGCCTACGAGATAGTGGAGGACATGGAGGCCAACAAAGTGCGCAAGATGAAGAAGCGTATCTGCCTTGTGCTGGACTGCCTGTGCGCTCATGACTTCAGCGACAAGACTGCAGATCTAATAAACCTTCAGCATTATGTAATCAAGGAGAAACGACTGAGTGAGCGTGAGGCCATTGTCATCTTTTACGATGTGGTGCGAGTGGTGGAGGCCCTTCATAAGGTGAGTCTGGGATAGATTTATCTGAAGTCATACTACCCAGTGAATCATGAGTGTGCAGATATATTTTCATCAGTGAGGAAAGTTTAGATACTATGTTTTTGTCAACTATAGGAGAAATTGCTTGGTTATTGTGTGCTAGTTGCACATCCTTTCTGATAACTCATATGCCACTCCCAGAATGGGCATGATATGATCCAACATTTTTCTCTGTTCCCCACCTGCAGAAAAACATTGTACACAGAGACCTCAAGCTGGGAAACATGGTGCTGAACAAACGGTAAGATGAAACTCATTTAGCCTTGTTTGCCTTATCAGTTAGCTGGCCAGAAACCTCTCTCCTTGTATTGGATCATGTCATTTTAGCCTGCCAGTAAGTCATTCCCACTCAGCTCACATGCATGCATGAGAGTCCATAACAGGTCCCAGCACCCTGTATCCAGTGTTCATTTGGCTTTAAACCCAAGCAGGGGTCACATTCTCAGACTGAGAATGAGATCAGTTGCAAGGACCTAAAGCCTTGCTTTCTTGTGTGTGACTCAGGGTCTGTGTGTGTGGTGAGTAAAGGCCCAAGGTTGGATTTTTTTTGTTTTGGAAGGAGAGGGTTAACTGGACTCCAGTGGAAAAGAGAGTAAAAAATACTGCTGCTTTGTTCTTGGTGGGAGAGTGTTTAGGGTCTGGAGTGCATGAGCAGTGCTACAAAGCACACAGGATCATGGCAAGTGCACCTCAGATCACAGAGAGCTGCAGTTCAAATAGGCACTGCAGAGTGGAAAACTACTCATCTGTAAGGCTCTCTCCAAACACCATATCAACTGAGTGTATGACAGAGATGGTGTGTGTGCATTCAAGGAAGGAAAGCCACCCTTTCTTACACTAACTGCTCTCTGCTTTTTAATATGAATCTGTCCAACTTTCCAGATTTTGCATTGATCATATTAAAGGTTGCTCCAGAACAGTAGAGGTCTGCATTGGGGTGTACATGTTGGCCATATTGTAATTATTTAGGTAACAACGAACTGTGCTTAAAAAAAAAAGTTCCATGGCTCGTATAAAGTGGAGCAGAGGGGTTATATTTTGTAGTGTCCACAAGAACTGCCTGATGCCATGAGAAAAAATTTCTAACTTGCTATAACCAGAAGCCTTTCTCCTTAAGATACTTTTTCTCAGTTTCTCAAGATACATTCGCCATTGAAATGTGATATTTTTTTCTTGCTATTACAGCATACTGTATTTTTTCCCCTTATAACAACATAGGCATGTTCTCATAATAACGTGAGCCCTGCACAGCCTGGAGTGAGTGCAGTGCACACACTCACTTTGAGCAGTAGCCTACCTTAGCTCATTCAGTTCAGCAG
>NW_018127891.1:1502949-1555457 GCF_001952655.1 Monopterus albus | reverse complement strand
CATACCAACTTTTTATAAAATGACCTTGTTACACTTAGGAGGTGCGCTCGTGTCCTTGAGAATATGTGATCTGACTCTTAAATCCATGCACAGTAATTGGCCCACAAAATAACACATGAATACAGGTCATGAGCAAATACCCAGCACATGGCCCAGTGATGTTACTGGTATTATTGATGGCAGGTAAAATCAGTGTGCATGCTGCTGTCACTCACTCCAAGATGTGCAGGCTCATGTTAGGGAGTAGAAATGATATGATCCTCTCTGGGGCCCATACATTTGAAACTATATTTCTTTATATAGACTATATGTTGATCATGCAATGATCACCAGATGCAATGGCCTAAAACTTGAGCATAATCATTAAAAAAATGTATGCGTGGTAGGGCTGTCACTTTTTTGTTCAAATTTCAAACATTTGAACAGTAAAAAAACTAATTTGACCCTGTAATGACCTGTTCAAAGGCCATTTAATGTGATTTGCCTTTTGTTCCACAGAGGATGTTCTTAAAATTCAGTTTAAGCAGTTATATCCTGTTGACCTCGGTAAACTAGTAACATTATGACTGCAAGGACAAAATGCAGGAAAGCAGTGGGCAAGGTTGTGCTGATCAGTCACTTATGACATCAGAGCGGTGTCAAGGTAAACTGTTTTCTGACTTCACGAAAAAGTAGATACTTACTCAACTACACCAACACATCTGAGGACTTGCCTGCAGTTAACATTAGCTCAGACAAGTGGAGCAGTGTTCTTTCTACATCCTGTCCTACCCCTGCAGCTAATTTTCACAGATTCAAACACAAATGACATATCCTTCCAAATATAGTAAGGTAGAAACGAGCAACCACTTCATTTTCATCAAACCAAGCCGTCCTCCATGCTGGACAAATTGATCTTAATATGCAGTCGGCTGTAAGACGAGTGTGCAGGGTCAGTCTCCACTGTGGAGAACCGATTGTTTTGATGAAAATTTGGCTGTAGCTTGATGTCTGCCTTACTGTGTTTGGAAATGGCGGTGTATGACTTTAATGAAACTTTAATGAAATCTTGGCAGCATCTGCTATCATCACCACTGCACCCCTCAGGGCATGCTGTAATTCGCATCCTGGATAGTAGACTACCATATGGGGAAAAAAGCATGTATATGTGTCAAAAAATCTGCGAGTACTTGTTTATGAAAATTTGTGCTTTGTAATTTCCCACCCCTAGTTCGCATGCATAATTACTGATTTATAATCCCACAAAGCCAGTCTTAATTTGGAAGGACCTGACTGGTGCACACACACACATTCACTTTGTTTTTGTTCGTATGCACTCTTACATACACCTTCACATCCTGTATGCCTGCATCACGCACGAGAGCATAATCATAGAATTGTCCCATATACTATTCAGTCATTTGTCATATGTAATTTGCATGAGTGTGTGCACAGAGATGACTCTTTCCTGGATTATCACCACCTGCAGAAGCAACAGCAACAGTAGTGGTGGTGCTGAAATAGCGTTTTGGCCAAGGGTGATGAACAAAACACTCTGTCCCCAGCTGGAGACAAAGGAGAGGCCTGCCAAAGACCCTGTAGCTCACAGCTGACTCAGAGCAATACACATCACACATATATGTACAGTACGTGTCTACATACATTCATTATTTTTGTTACCCTTCTATGTTGCTTTATTGTTTTCTTTAATACCCATGTTCATTTTCCATTTTGTTTTATTACCTTTGTCGTATACCTTTTTTCCTTTTCATTTTTTTCCTTCTACTTTATACGTCATAATTTGCTTGCTCACATATTTTCTCTGTCACTCGCCCCTTGGATGAATGGATCATCAGTATTGGAAGGATGCGGTCAGTTTAGAGGCAAACCAATCCCGAAATCCCCTCTCCTCCCCTCCTGCTTGCCATCACACAACGAGCTCAGCAGTTTGTGCAAGCATGATGCCATTTCCTCTTGCGCAGACAGCCGTTATGAAAGCAGGATGTCATAAATCAATCTGCAGGCTCATTGACAATGTATGTCAGAGCTGTATTTGCTTCCTATATTTTTGTTGTGTTTCTACAGGGACATAGTCTTTTATAGATATACATAAAAAAGGTTTGTCTGTTATTGTATTGTTATATAGTTTTTTTCTATAATTACTGTTACTGACAATTTGTTGATTGGAGCAAAATGGCAGTTGGCAAGGCATTAAAAACAGTGAAAATGGGGAAAGAATTCACACTGGAATGATCTGTAACCATGTCTTTTAAACACATAATGGAATCAGCAATAATACATTGCAATTAGCTTAAAAACATTTGCTACACTAAAGCTTAGTAAAATCATCAGTTCCTGACAGGTCTGAGAAATGAAATTGGCTGTACTCGGCAGACGTTGCCCTGCGTTTGACCTCCTTTCTCATCAACTGGTATATTTTGAGCAAAATGCTGTAGAGTGGGAGGAAGAGTCATTGGACCTGTTTGGGTTTTTGGTTTCCTGGCTTACCCAAGGTCACATGACCAAGAAACAGAGGTGGTGCTGTCTCTCTTCAGTCCCCAGGGACCCTTGCCTCACGAGGCAAATGTGCAATTTCATTTACCTAATCTCCAGTGCAAGAATAGAAACCTGGGTCGTGATGTACACAGACAAAAGGACAGACTCCTCCATAAAGGAAGCTTTTATGTCGAGGATCCTTGAAGCATTGCACTGTGTTCTTCTGGCCCATCCTTGTACAGATCACAAGGCCACTCTTTGGTTATAGATGTTTGGATCACAAAAGCTGTTGAAGGGTTTGATCAGATAAGTAGCTGGAAATGATGTGAACACGGTGTTCTCAGGGATGATTGAGAATGAAGAATTTGGTTGAAAACTGAGCGTTTAGCAGGAGTTGCCTCCAGATACTGTAATGGAAGTAGTGTGTGTGTGTGTGTGAATGTGAGATGGAGCAGGGTGTGAAAGTGAAAGAGAAAAAGGGAAGCTGTTGACCTCAGGCTCTTTAGAAAGCGGATGTTGGTGAGGAGCGTGATCCAGAGAGGACCCAGGCTCTGTTTTTGTGTGCGCCCATTTGCTTTGATTGCATTTGTGTGTGTCTGTGTGTGCTCAGCATGGGAGTGATTGTGTGGTTCTGCTTGAAGTCGCACATTTGTGTACATATTTGAAATCTTTTTGAGCTTTATATATTTCTTTGCCAGCCCATCACCATGCAGGCTTAGTCATTCACTTATCCATAGCCACAGGTTGACTCATGTGTTTGTCAAAGTGTGGCTTTTTTATTTTCTCTGCTAAAAGATTACAGTGATGTAGAACAGCCTGTAGTCCCTCAGCTTTAATGCTGTTATGTTTCACTCCACCACAAGCAATCTAAGTTTACCTTGATGACTCAGAGAATTCTTATAGTACCACATTGTTTCCACAGACACCAAATTAATCAAACATGGCTGTTAGGAGCAGCTGGTCTTCCCAGACTTTGAAGTGCCAGTGTGTCTGGAGTGGTCATGGTGTCGAAATGTAGGAAGGTGGCCATCAGCTGCAGTACAGTAATAATGGTGACAATAATAAACTGAACATGAAGAACATTTAAATGAAAATTTCGCATTAAAGTGATTTATCTACAATAAAGCCTTAATGCAGGGTGCTTAAGAGTTTTAAGGCCCTCATGTCAAGAACACAATCTGTGGTTGAAATTAATTTTAGCAGGGCTCTGCCCACAGATGTTGGGCTGCATGAGAAGCCTTATTTTAAAATCAGTTCTATGCTTGTGCAAATGTCATAGTATATACATATACCTAGTATGTAAGACATCTTCCTGATAAGTTTCAACTAAGTTAAAACATTTTGTTACTTGTATTTTTCCCTATCTTGATCTTGCAGCTGGTTAGATTTAATAAAAGAAAATGTGCATTTTAGGGAATATTAGATTACTGGCTATAGTTTTTAACCACTGAGAATCAAGCCGAGACAAAAAAAGGAATTGAACAGGCATGCTGCAGAAGTATAGTGCAGCAGATAATGTAGAAGGATTTACAAAATCAAGACCTTTTGACCAAATTGTGGGAACATGATGGTGTGTGATGCATGACGGGTACGTACATTTCCCGACAGTTTAAAATTCTGGTCAGAATGTGCGATGAAGAGTCTTGTGTTCCGACATGTTGCTACTAACTCTTGTGTTCATGAAATAACACAAGTAAAAATGTCTTAATGCAACTATAACATAAGAATGTGACTTTTTAATACAAGACTGGATGTGTATACTCTGTTTTGTCATCTGGCTGTCAGCTGTAAGATTACTGAAATAACCTTGCATGCTAGCAAGTTAGGTTTGCTGCTATTTTATATGGTTTTACCAAGTTAAAGTAGAGACTTCTTTGAATCAATTCCTGATTTAAATTTTTTTTTTTCCTCCTCTTCATCAGATATTTATCACTTGTGTTTGTGTGTTCTTACAGGACTCACCGAATCACCATTACCAACTTCTGCCTGGGAAAACACCTAGTGAGCGAGGACGACCTGCTGAAAGACCAGAGAGGGAGCCCGGCATACATTAGCCCAGATGTATTAAGTAGTGAGTGAAAAACTAATATCTTGTACAAGGTGCTTTTGAAACGGTCTGATTTGTGCCATCACTTTCAGAAACTCAGTCCGTCCTTTGTGCATAAGTGAGAAAACCTTCCTGACTGCCTTAGATTTGACGCTGCCTACTGTTGGAGGTGAACTAGAACTGTGAAGTGTATTTACTGCAAATGAAACACAACTAAAGTACTTGCCAAAATGCCAGACCAGAATGTTCTAGTTACACTAGTGGCCCTTGTTGATTTGAGTCCAGATGGGATCCTTGTCTTTCTTTGAATACTCTTGCATAGCATTTAGCTGTCAGTCTTGTGTTTGATTTTCCGGTTATTAGGCAACAAGAAAGAGGTTATGTTGCAATCCTAGGCTGGCTAGGAATAGCTTTTTTTTTTCCTGACTTTGTGTAATCACAGTGATGTGGCATTTTCCCGTGGTATGTTTGCAGAGGAAGCACCTTTTCCTCTTTGTGTGAAAAAACTTTGTCTGAGATAAGCTGAAATTAATTTGTATCATTCCTCTTCACAGTGCTCATTTGTCAAAGCAAAAGTGTAGACCTGAGCACCACACACCAGTCAAGTTGATGCTTGAGAGCATGCACTTCCATGGAGTAGTTCCCATTCATTTGATCATTGATTTCCAGAGCAACACTCTGGACAAGTGTACAAGACTGAGAAGAATTTCAAAGAAATTGTTCACATGCAACAACTCACTCAAAAACTGTAGATAAAACCCAGGCGTGTGTATCAGCATAACGTGACAGGCACACAATTAAACAGCTCCAGTGACTCACAGACTGATGACTCACTGGAGGGAAACTACTCCCATCTACCCCCCTCCCCTCCCATCCTCATCCCCTGCTTGTGTGGTGTGTGTGTGTGTGTGTGTGTGTGTGTGTGTGTGTGTGTCACAAGCTTGAACATAATTACCTGCTGCTGTTGCTTCTGCCTGCTTGTCTGTAACAACACAGCCATGATGCTCCACCCGCATCAGTTCCAGTTTATTCAGTCCTGATCTTCAACTGATTTAGTGGTTCAGGGTTAATTATAAAATACACTTCTCTCATTTTTAAAGTTGGCAGTGTGCCGGAGATTGCTCTGTAATATAATGGGTATGGAGTCCTTGCTTGTGTTTGTTTGCTCATGTCATTAATCATTAGACCTGGTGACTTGACAGGAATTGAACTTGTAAAAGGGTTGATCACCTCTGAGTCACACAGGGCAAAAACTGTCATCGCACCAAACAGATTTCAACCTCTGCTTATTGACTAAACCATTGCTACATTGCTAAACAGGATCCTCTGTTTTTCCTGTCTCCAGGTCGGCCGTACCGCGGTAAACCCAGTGACATGTGGGCTCTTGGCGTGGTCCTGTTCACCATGCTGTATGGCCAGTTCCCCTTTTATGACAGCATGCCTCAAGAGCTTTTTCGCAAGATCAAGGCTGCCGAGTACTCCATCCCAGAGTGAGTGCTTGTCCTGTCCATGTAACATTTTGTGGAGATGTATTCAAAGTGGAATTTAACTATAACAACAGTCAGTCAACAATAGTCATTAAATTTATTCATTCATCTATTCATTTTTTTTATGATTCTGCAACAGTTTGAAATTAACTATAAATGTGGCTGTACCAGCAGTGAGTTTGCAAGATACCCCCATCAAATGCATTGAATCATTGTTTATGTTTATGGGTTAGTGGTGTAATTGTGGCCAAAACAAGGTGTATATACCATATACTGAAAATGTCGCATTTTCCTTTTCAGTTTGGACCTGAAGAAATGGCAGGCCAAACATTTAATACTTGCCTTGTAGATTTGTGACTATTTGTTGTCACATTTCACAAATAAAACTGCCCCTTCCTGTTCCCTCCACTTCCTCACAGGGATGGCCGTGTGTCAGAGAACACTGTGTGCCTGATACGAAAGCTGCTGGTGCTGGACCCTCAGCAGAGGCTGACTGCAGGAGAGGTGCTGGAGTCTCTCAGTGCAATCATTGCCTCATGGTAATTGCTCCCTCTGCTGGCTGTCAGAAAAAATTACAGCAAATCTGTTGATTTTATTGTTGAATAGATGAGAAATAATTGTAAAGAATTACAGTTTAATGTGTGTAAATTGTATACTAATAGCTGCTGTGATTTTAAGATATTCACTGGTTTTGGAGCTTCGTGCTGTTAGCCATGCAGTGCTTCCACATAGGTTGATTTATATTGTTAATCATCACACTTGTTATTTTCCTAATAACAGGCAGACGGTTTCATCATTGAGTGGCCCTCTGCAGGTGGTGCCAGATATTGATGACCAGATACAGCACCCAGAACATCTACAAGAGGTAAATTATTCCGGGTTTCTGCAGGGCAAAAGTCTAAAAACCAAGAATCTGAATTTTAGGCCTTAAAAAGGCCTGAATGTGATTTTGATAGGTCTTAAAAATGATGACCACATTTAGGTTAAATTGATTATTATTTTAACACTATGTTAACATTGCCCATGTAAAATGGCCAAAGTGCCTAGTTCTTTCTCTAATCATTTTGTATTTATCAAGCTGTAATAAAACTACTAAACCAAACCAACTTGGAAGCAGAACATTTGCAAAATTTGCTGCTTGGTCAGAATTTATCTGAGAACACTCACACAGTGCATTGTGATGCATGAGATAAACATAGCATTTCTTCCATAAGTTTTTAGTATTTATCCTGCCTAATATGGGAAAGTTTAATAAGACTGAACTGAAAAAAGTGCATTTTGTTCTCGGTTGAAGCCTGATAAACATAGCAAATTTCTCAGCCCACTGCACTATGTGCAAGCAAACATAGACCGCTGTTAAAACCCTCCAGCAAACGCCCACCATCAGGCAGTATTGTTCTGTATTAACATCAGGAGCGTTGCCAAGGTCCCAGCACGACTCACTGCACCAGCTCCTGCAACACCAGTAAGAGATTTCTGGACAGTGTTTGGACGTACACCACACTGTGGCAAAAAAAGTCAAAGAGAATTAACTGCAGAGTCATTTATTTATGTTCACATGGCTTAAAGTTCTCCATCACTGCAGGGCCATAGTCGTTTTACATTTGAAAATAGACAATTATATGTCTATGGAAAATATTCTTGCGTTTTTATGTTTGTTTTCCTGTCACATAGCTTTGGTTTCCGACTGAGTAGATAATGCACACGTTAAACTTGAGGATTCACATATAGAGACGTTCTTGTCTTTCTGAAACAGGTTGCAGTATGCCCTGCTGTGTTGAATTCTGTTGTGGTAATATGTCCATTCTGAATTGTTTAATTTATTTATTTTGTGAACCGCCCTTCCCTCTATTATTTCTCATAACCCCTAAACACAATTCAGGCCCAGAAGATTTTCTTGCTATAAGCTCTGTATCAGTAGAGCATATACTTTCCAGTATGTATGTGAAGTACAAACTGTATTTGGAATAGTCGAAAAAGGTCTTAAGTCTTAAATTTAACTTTATAATGTCTTAATTATGTGTAACAATGGAAACAAGATGATATAATTCACTTTTTTTATGGGTTTCGCCTCACGTTTACAGTTTTTCTTAGGCACATTTTAGTGAACGTGTTAATTTCATTGTTGCATCAAATTGAACAGATTATATGTTCTTTCCTCAGGCCAAGGTAATAGAGGAGTCTTCACAATATGAGTTTGAGAACTACATGCGCCAGCAGCTGTTGCTGGCTGAAGAGAAGAACACAATCCACGAGGCCAAGACCTTTCTCACCAAGCGCCAGTTTGGCAGCATCCCACCTGTTCGGCGTTTGGGCCACGATGCCCAGCCGGTCAGTCCACTAGATGCTGCCATCCTGGCTCAACGTTTCCTCCGGAGGTAGTCCTCACCCACCCATTTCAGCCTCTCTGGTCTCTCCAGGGATTAAAGACACCTGCGGAGACCAGAGAGGATGAAGGAGGAAAAACTAAACTCACACACACAGGGCCCATCTTGAACCAGGGTAGAGATGGCCTCATTCATAGGGAACAGACATGAGGAGGGCACCAGATCAGACTGTCTACCCAGAACTTCAGTCCTCATGTCTGAATCCCATAGTGAAATATGGAAAGGCCTGGAGGAAAATGAGAACCATAGGTTCCTATTCCACCACCTCAACTAACCTGATGGCACAGTCAGACACGGGGCCAACACAAGGCTCTGTCTGGAGTGCTGAAAAGATCCTGTATCCCTCCTCCTCTTTTGAGAGCCCCCTACTGTAACACTTTGCCCATCAACTCTGGGCTCCCTGAGCAATACAGGGCCAGAATCATGTAGCAACCCCTTCTTTTCTTAGTGGTTAAAGGTATTGCCTCAAGTAACATCACCTGATCACAGATGTCACTTCTCTATACCTCAGTTTCACCCTCTTCCTCCCCCTATTCCTTTCCTTTCCTCTTTACTGTTTTTCTGTATTGAAAATGATCCAGACTTGTCCTGTCTGTAAATTTGACTTCAAATCAATCTACCTCTCTGTCTCTCTTTTCTGTTGGTAAACCATGCTCACTGTTCTGAGACAAGGGATTGTAATAATGGAGTCCTGATGCCACCAGTGACAAAGCATTAATGTCTTCTGTCAGTGATAATGCTTTGAAACCTTCTCAGTGGTTTCAAAAAATCTGAATAAGCTTTTTTTCATATTTACCTTAATAAGTAGCATTCTCCCTAAACTTGCATTGAAGATATTCATTATCAAAATATGTATACAAGCATTGATATTTTTAGAATGCGTTGGCTCCTGCTTTTGCTCATCCCTGTGGAAATCTGTTTTTAGCATCTAGGCAGCTAATGTGAGGGACCTGGAAGCCACGATGCCAAGAACTGAATGGGAACAACTGTTGGATCCTCCCTGCCAAGGCATATTGATGGCTTCCTCAGTGCCATTACAGTGAAGATCAGGCACTGTCATGTTTCTATTGCAAAAAATTCATGTCTTAAAATTACTCTTAGCCAAGGAAACTAGTACCCACAGTCTCATTCAGAATCAAATGGCTTCCAGGTATTCCAACTTTCCTGTTTCTCTTTATCAAGACAGATCATGGGACGTGTTTTTCAGGATGAATGTGTCATTCTACGCGTTGAAATGTCAGCAGTATCCATGACTGTGTCTATATGTTTCAGGCCAGGCAAAATAAGTGTCTGTGTAGCTGTTGAGCTATTAACCTCTGACAGCCTCAGACCCTTTAAGCTAGCCTCCAGTCTTTGTATTCTGTCTTTTGGCCTGCCTCAGCAGCAGACACTGTGAAACCCAGAGCTTTGCTAAGACGTGGCTTGAGTGAATGTTTTAGCGATTGTCTGTGAAGATTGGAAAATATCAGGTATCTCTTGCTATTCACAAGCTCTTTCTCTAGGTCAGCTTGTACGTGCTTGTATTCTGTCACCATATATAGGCCCTCTGAGAGGCCAGCTGGTGGCTGGTAATCGATACTGTAATATTTTCAAAAACACCAACTCATGGGTTTAAAGATGAGTTGCTGGGTCGTCTTGGCTGTTGACGAGTTGAAGTGTTTCTTCAAACCATAGCAAAGCTACTACCCAGTGACTGTTGGGCATCTGTGTACCGCAACTTGCTTTTGTATATTGGAACCTGCTTTAAGCTCTTTTGTCTTTTTCCTATTTATATTCGAACTGATTGCATGAACATAGGCTCTGGAATATTTTCCAGTGTCTTTACTTCTTTTTTTCCATTGTAATTTCATGTTGATTTATTTATTCACTTGTGTAGACCCTACGCAAACCAGTGGGCTTTGGTCACAGATCTTAGTCAGAATTTCCTTTTTAAATGTTAAGAAATTTTTTTTTTAAGACTAAAGACTAGTTGTAAGCTGTGCCAGTAAAACAGGCCCAAAATCCCTTTGCTCTCATAGTTTTAAGAAGTTTTCTTGTTTCCAGCATTGATTCTACTTTAACCATCTCATTTTGATCCTTTTCAGCCACCTTCATAAATCAGTAGCATGTTTTTTGTTTTCTTGGACTTTTAAATAATTTTCTTGCCATTTTACTGCAGTCAGTGGTCAAGTTAAGCTACACTAATAACAAAACTGACTTTTTTCATACACCCCCACACACAAGGCTGCACTCTCTGGTCAGTATGTAAATAATGTACCATCATGACTGCTCCACTCATAGTGTATGTCCACCTAGTGAGATGCCAACTCGGTTTCAACACATGCCAGTTGACATGCATTATAGGCCACGTTGGCCATCAACCACCACATCTGGAGGAGAAAGTAATATGTACAGAGAGCGGTCAGCTTTCTTCCACTTCAATGTGAATTTCATGGGTATACAGCAGTATTGTAGTAGTCTAGGTTCATCAGAAAAGGGTGTTTCATGAACACCGTAGCCATTGTTCAATGCTGACATTAAGTGATCGTCTGTAGAAAGTGTCGTACACCATCTTCCATGACGCCCAACTACAGATTAGTCACTAGAGGTTCAGTAGACCCTTGATGTAGATGTTATCTGCCACCCACCCAATCTAAAAGTGTTTCACTTCCTAGCTAGTGGATTGTACCACATTCAATGTTTGTTTTACAGGGTTGTATTGGTAGACTGAAATGTGAACTGAACAGCATGGAAATAATGTGAGGTTAAACTTGGTGTAAAATGTGACTGTTGCATGATTTGGAATTTGCAAGGTATGTCAGAGCAACTGATAGTTAAAAGATCCTTTGGTCATAAAAATTTAATCTAAAGCAAGAATTGTATACCCCCAATTGAGCAAATAATAGGTTAATTAGTTTGCAAAAAGTTCAGTTTTTATGGTTTTTATCCTGGTTCTAAACTTATGAAGTCATCAGTATATAGCTGATATATTACTGACTGTTTCAACTGGAAACTTGGTGTATGATATGAAATGTGGTGTGGTGCAGTTTAAACCTGGGGACAATGTGTTGTAAGCTGCTTGGTCAGACGTGGGCATCTAAATACAGAAAACTGCATAATTGTACAGATGAAAACACATTTGTATAAAAAACATATTTTTCTACATCAGATCTCTACATGCATGTCAGCAATAAACTTTGCTATGGAGACATTCATCTTGGTCATAAGCATGCTTTCTTTCATTGCCACCAGGGGGAGCACTTTTTAAAAAATATGAAACAAGGCTGCAGTAGGAGCAGTATATGTAATGTTGGCAGTTGGAGGACATAATACTGAATGCTCTTCTTTGTTGACTTCCACATATTTCTCTACCAGATGTGGACAATACCAACTACAGAACATGTTCATCTGTACTTCTGCTAGCCAGCTGCACAGGGTTTTTACATGATGTAGACTCACATCTGTAAGGATGAAATGTGTGCAAAGAACTGAATATAAAATATAATAATATAAAATAATTTTGTGGTGAGTCAGGTTTTAGACTAAAGAGCACTTGCTCCAACAGGAAGCTTCTTGCTGACACTGACAGCACTGTGGGACCCAGTGGGCTACTCTGCTTGTCCCCTACTTTACCTCAGGCCAAACCTCTTGAGTGATTCCAGTAGGAGTTATGTGATGCTTCCCAAAACCATACACAGGGAAATGTCATCATAAGCAGGCTCAACAGACATATTGGATTAAGTCTGTGATAATTGCTTGTGTAGATGTTGCCTGAACAGTTACTATGAAACACTGCAGAATCACCTTATTTATTTATTTTTTTATACCCCACTGATATGCATCAGTATGTATACTGTGGGTCCACATTTTATCAGGAAGATTTCAGAGCACAGCAGTGGCTTCCACTGAAGTAAATGAAAAGTTCAGCCCATGATCACTGGAGGGAATTGATCTTGTGACCCACTTATTAAAGATGAGTTTCAATCAATAAGGTATCAATGGCAAAAATGCTGTGCTGACTCACTCAAAAGAATAACTGAGATTTGAATAACCTTCCCCACCCTTCTGTGTCTTGATTGGGTCTCTCTTGTGGATCATTGCACCCCTTTCCCATCATATTATGCTGGGCGGAAAAGTCTAGAGATCTCAAGGGTCAAAGTTGCACAGATGCTTTGTCCCCATAAACTACAACCAGCTGCCATTGAGGAGGTCCAACTAGGATACCTCAAACAAACAACTGCTCAGTAAAGACTACGTCAGATATCTGAGATGTTCTTGCTTATGTACCTTAGAGAGCATTACGTGTTCAGTTGTACTGCAAAAGAGCAGGATTTATCCAGCTGGATGACAAAAGATAAATGTGGATTCACATTTCCAGATGTGTGTACATAGCAGTATTGTAATAGCTTAGCGTATGTGTGTACCTTACTAGTATCAGTGTATTTAATACTTAAAAATGTACTCAATTTTAATAGTTGATATAAGTGCACAGCTGTATATGCTCTGCAGTTAAATCTTTAAGTGTTTATGCCTGTCGGAGCGTGAGAATGTGTTTCCAGCTGTGTGCAGCATCCTGAGGCTTTATGGTCTCTCCCGACAGGCACTCCAACAAAACACACACATTTATGCTGTATTTTAGTTAAAAACAAAACATGAGTTTAGAACACTGAACAACAGATTTATATTTGTTCTCACAGGCGTCTTAAGAATAGGCCATATTAAATAAGATTATCCATGCCTTAAAGGGTTAATTGGCTGGTGGAAGTTCCTTCATTTGCCCCTTTTAGCTAATGATCATACAGTACATTGCCTAACCTTGTCTAGATTCTGCTGTTTATACTCTTCTTACTGTCTCATTCAAGAAAGTAAGCAAAAGCAACAGAACCTCCTTTTCTCTATGCCAAAAACATCTCATTTCTAAAGGTCCTTAGGAGTTGCTATGAACATTAAACATCGCAAAATGAAAGTGCTGAATGTGACAAAGAACTGATATTTTGGCTATTTTACCTTACCAAGTGTTAGATATGTCATTTTACAGGAAACAATTATTAGAATCAAAAAATGTATTCCCTAGTGAGTATGAAAGAGTTTGGTGGATTTTGTGACAATATGCCTGTTGGATTGTAAGATATCATATGCAAAGTTGACATTTTCTGCCTGAGAATAATGCTAAAGGGAATCTGGTGTAGAAGAAGAAACATTTCAAACCCTATAATGTGCTTAATAAATAAGTATACATTCTTTAGATTTTAGCATTATAATTTGCACTGCAGACATGATGAACTCTAGGACAAGTTCATTTTTTGTTGGCAAACTGTCTTGGCCACAAAACAGGCCTCAAAAACAGAAAATGCATACAGGTCCCATATGAGCAGAGAGGAGGGGAAACATCTGTTAAAGGTATTTCCTTACTTATTTTAAATTGGTTTGGTTTGGCCATGTTCTTCATAATCAAGTGTTGTTAAAACATGACAAAACAGAAGATCTGGAAATGACAAATATAATTACAGTATCAACTACACAATGAACAGTTAGTGTGACTGCAAAAGCATGTAAATCATCTAAAGAGTCAAAATTCTTGTTTTCATTTATTTATTTTGCTGTTCAGCTGATTGCCGTCACATGCTGTCATGCGCTCTCGGACTATGTGACTTTGAAATCGGTCTTCATGCTCTTTTATACCAGTGTCCCTTACCTAGATTTCAGAGTATAAAACAAACCACCAGTCCTAATATACTGCCCACATTAAAGAGGACGGTCTAATTCAGTAACAGACTTCAGTAACAGTGATTTTTTATGTGGCTGTAACTCTGGTGCCAGCAAAAGCAAAGACTTTGTTGTTGTACTATACACACGGTGTGCCCTACAGTGATTCACAAAACTGAATGGAACACTGACAAACTCTTTTAAAGTGGTAGATGATAATTGTTTTCCTGCAATGGACTGGCTATTTTTCTCAACACATAGCTTTAAATTAATAAGAAGTGCAATAATATAATTTTCAGTGTTTCAAGCCTTCAAACCAGTTCATAGCTTTCAATAATAAACTTTAACTGAGACAGAAACTGACAGCAGTTCAACATTTTGGGAAATGCATATAGGCCTTCTCACTTTCTTTCTGGGTTTGATAAAAATTCATAGGTCATTTTCAAAATAGCTAGCAGCTAAACTAAAACCTAATGGCTAAACTAGCCTAACAGCTAGTGTAAAACCCCCTAAAAACACAAATTATCATGTTTATACTTAGGTTTGTGTGTGGATTAAACAAGCAAAATACAGTGAGTTTTAAGTGTTGAAGAGTGATCTTTTTACACTTTTAATAGCCAGGCTAGCTGTTTTACTTGACTTGTATTTATCTTTATGTTATGCTAATTACCTCCTGGTTCCAGAATGATACTTAAGAGTAAATGCACAGTCTAACATTTTAGAAAATATAGTTATTTGCTTTCTTGCCAAGAGATAGACTCTTAGGTCTGTACAGTAAATATGTGCTAGCAGCCAATTAGCTTAGCTTAGCATCAAGTCTAGAAACAGGTATCCAGGACCAGTGGAGATAGAAGAAAGATACTGATCCCAGGCATAACCTGCTATAAAATGGCAAAAAAAGTCAAATTCAGGTTTTTACACTTAAGGTTTTGTACAGATGAAACTGTTGGCAGACTGTTATTGTTGGACAGAAACCGATGATCTCTTTCTCAGTTTTCTCTCTTTATGCTAACCAGCTGCAGGCTCCAGCTTCAGGACATATTTTACGTGCAGAAGAGAAAGTGTTCAATCTTCCTCTTTGGTTCTTAAAAAGTGAAAGAGCCATTTTCCCAATTTAATTTATTACTGTATTATTCTGTTCCCTTAAATTATTTATTTAAAGAAAAGCCAAACTGCTGTCTCACATGAAAACTGAGAATTTATCTTTTTTTATTTTTACCAACACCCTCAAGCTTGGTATATTATGTAGGTATGAACCTTAAAAGAAGGTATTACTACTAAAGCTTCGTGCAGACCCAGGGCATAACTTGTCTTACTCATCGTCTTAATCATCTGAAACCATGTGTAGGAGAAGATTGTTCACAGCTGCTCAGTGTCTCTTTGTGACCTTGTCCTTTTGTGCGAGAGAATGAAACTCCTGTTTCTTGTCTCTCTTAGATGTGACATCTTGGAACATTCATATACTGTATAATCAGTCTTAAATGTGTTTGCTTTTGACATGAAGCAGAAAGGTTGTGACAATCTATCCAGTCTTTGCATATTTTGTCTATACTTGGCTTTATTGTGTTGAGAAATGGCATGCTATTGCACCAATCTCTAAATTAAGATGCTGAGGACATCCAGGAAAGCTAATGTCGGATATTTATAGGCTACAGTAAGAAAGTGAAAGTTTGCTGACTGTTTTTTGAATGCCACTTTGTAACTTTTTGTCTTTTCAGTCAGGTCTTTTTATGAACTGTTCTTCCACCATGTATTCAACAAAATATCTGACCGAACTCTCTTTTCTCCTTCTACCTTTCTTCACATCCATCCATCTATCTGTCACAAAAAAGCAAGAAATTCAAAATTGAATGAATGAATGTTTTCAAACTGCCCATTAACTGTGAACATCTGGTCCTATGGGGAGGAGGCCAGCCCTGTCAGTGTGAGCCTTTGTCTCCCTTGTCAATACCATGAGAGCAAGTTATTGTAGGTTTATTTGCTTGTATTGCTTATATGAAAAATATAGTGTCATGTCAACCCCCCCCCCAATAGTGTTACAATACAAGGAGCAATCTGTTTTGGCATTACACAGCTGAATCATTTACAGAAATGAAGGGAATTCATTTAATGTATGAGAATGTGGAAGAAAATATAGCCCACCCACAGTGTGTGAAGAAACCACAGGGCTCATCATTATGCCGGTAAAGACACCAGATTTACCAAAATGTTGAATAAATTCTGACATTCTCACATCCTCCTCCCCTTGTTCTCAGGTGCCTCCCACTCCTGTATCTGTTGGTGGCAAACAGCCCTCGGATTTCCTTTGACTACCTCTTCAAAAGCAAGCCTTGTTGTGGGTGGCTGAGACATGCCTCTTTCTCTTTGTGTATGCTGTAAATATTTTCTCCAATCAAACTTCAGAACTCAGTCTAATCTCTGGGAGTCCATCACCGGTACACACATCAAAGCACAGGATGAAGCAGATGAGTTTACTGAGTGACTCAGTTAACATCCCTACTACTTAGTGTTGTGATTTCACTAGGAAGGAATTTAAACTCATCAAAGTATCAACTGGGTAATGGGAAAACAGTTCATGTTAATGGCATTTGTCACTTCAGTTATTATTTTTATTTTTATTAATTGTTTTGTCTTAATTATATCTGGAGAATAATTATGCTCAAAGTTTTGAAACCGGTTGGCATGGTGGAACAGTAGTTAGCACTGTTAGTTCACAGGAAGAAGGTTCTTGGTTTGAGCCCCGGCCGACCCAGTGCCTCTCTGTGTGCAGTGTGCATGTTTTCCTTATGCCTCTGTGGGCTTTTTCCGGGTACTCCAGCTTCCTCCCACAGTCCAAAGATATGCAGCTTAGGTTGATTGGTGACTAAATTGCCCATAGGAGTGAGTGTGGTTGTCTGTCTCTAAGTGTCAGCCCTGTAATAGACTGACGACCTATCCAAGGTGTACCCTGCCTCTCACCTAATGTCAGCTGGGATTGGCTCCAGACACTCCCATGACCCTCTTCAGTATAAGCACTATAGATAATGGATAGATGGATGGGTTTCAAAACCACATTGCTTATAATGCTCTGGGGTAAACAGGTAGTATAATGTTGCCATGACGTCTACATTTGTTTATACTGGCGCCATTAAAAGTATGCTGAATTTGCCTTTGCTGATCCTGTTTAAACATTTTTTCTACAAACAACTGTCAATGGATTCATTTTATACTGAATAAAATTTAAAAACATGATGAACCTTAGGCAAATTCTGGGGTGATAAAGAGGAAAAGAGAAATTACTGCACCATCACAACAACAAACACACTGGTACAGTAAACACTGCTGGACAACAATAAATGCAGGTTATAAATGTATACTGTAAATAATCAATAAATAATCACATCCAGTGAATCCCATAAAATTCAATGAAGGTCCAGGATTTAAAAAGATTCTTCACCATTGTGAGTACTGGAAAGGCTGATGACTATGTGTATGTGAGCCCCCTTTTGGCAAAAGTGTGCATCTGCACTGCTGAGCACTTAGAGCACATATGGAGACAAATCCCTGGGCCAGCCACAGCTGCCTGTTAATTGTCAATGGAAACCAGGTGCCCTCACTCTGTATATCCAGCTGTGCAAGACTGGGACTCAAGGAGCCCAGTGACGCGGCAGCCCACAGCTGGGGAAAGACTGACTCTATGAATCCACAGCTGGGCAAGAGCCAGTTGGGATTATCTTGATCTCAGATGTGATGGCGGAGGTTTTGAGATTGTTAGTTGTAGGACTGGTATTATGCCACTTTATTAAGTTTTGACATTTTTTCAGGCACCAAAGTAGCTACTTAGATTGAGAATATGCGGTCAATCCAAGAAATGCCAAGGTTTTCACTCTGACTGCTGTCTAGTTTTTCAAGGCTTTTCTGTGTTCAATTATATTAAAAAATTGTAAATCATGCTGAATCTAAAAATATATCTGTATGATCAGATTTGATTTAGTTAAGACAAGAGTATGATTTTTGATGTAAACTGTGGCAATCAGGCACTAAAGGTTTAAAAGTGTTTTAATTGCCAATCACTTGATACAGTATCTTTGCCTTACATCTCTCACTCACGGGAAGTCCTAACTCGTTATTATCATGGGATTTGTTGATTTTTTTAAAAATACAAATTAATTCCAGCCTTATTCTAATTTCCCTGATGTTCCAGGCAAATGAAAACCTGTTAGCAGTACAGACTTTTCACATCAGTCTACACTACCACAAAGTAATGAAAATATTGTTGACAGTAATTCATGCACACTTTAATTAGTCACCTGCAGGTTTTGCTGGTTTGCTGATTTATGATCATATAGAAAGAGTATATCCAATATTACACAGCATGAATTTGAAAAGCAGCCAGCAGGAACATGAATTTTGGGTAAGAAGATAAAACTTGGTTGGATCTTTTAAATCAGGTTTTATTATCCAGTTTGGTGTGCAGACATTTATTTTCAACTGTTGGGCTACCAACTGGTGCATTTTAAACATTTGAACTGACATATGCACAACACATCCATTGACGTTGCATAAAAAAGAAATCAAGGGAAATGCAAAAGCAGGAATCAACAACTGTGACAGAGATCACATGTTTTCACATACTCTTTCTGTATCTCTCTGAGCCACTACTCTTCCCACAGAAAGCCAAATGTAGCTGGAGGTAGTCATTACAGGCTTCCCAAGGCAATGCTTGACTGACTGCTCAGGACTATTCTCCCTCAGGCAGGGTGAAGTGGGTGCACAGTAGTTCATATAGTACAGTAGAGTGACAAACATTTATATTGGCATAATTCTTGTGGTTGTGTTTTCAACCCCAGTGGTGCATGGGTGGAGTGCCACTTACTGAAACCAAACCAGGGTTTCAGTGGAGTGCCACTTTCTGAAACCAAACTTGGGTTTCCCAAGTGGTGCCAGGGACCCATGGAGAAGAAACAAGTCAGGACCACATTGTAGCTACATGCTGGCCCAGATGTGAAATCTGTAGGGGTTTGGTTTAGGACCTTTCCCAGCCTGGCTGCTGGTTTGCTTTACAGTTCCTTATTTTTGTAAGCAATGTAATGTAAGCTGTATCTGTTGCGGCAGCAGGATGTATCGTAGAAAACAGGACTAAAGTCTCCAGACTATGTCCATGATTGGAAAACTCTGTATCTTCTTACTCAGCAGACTGTTTGGGTTTTTGATCCAGGAGTTGTTGTCAGTTATGTTGGAGGTTTGATTAGTTAGGGATCAGTCTGGACTCTATCACAGCAGGTCAATGACAGCATGCGTTACTATACATATAGGGTGTGTACTCTGGCTCTGTTTAGATTAAGAAAATGTTTTTTTTAGGCTCTGCCTTTTGCACACATGTAAAGGCAGCAGCAACTAGAATTACTGATAGGCTGTTATTTCTGCTGAGAAAATGAACATATTAGAAAATTGCAGCAGCAAAACTATACCGTTTTATTTTCTTTGGAAGTGACACGGACTGTCCTCTGTGAAGTACAGTGAAATAAGAGAGGAGCAGTTTCAGAAGCCTGAATATTACACAAATAAAATTTCTTCCTGTGTTAATTGAGTTTACTAAAACAGCCATTTCAACTCTGGGGACACTGACCTTTACAGTTCTATATTGTTGTTTTACAGTGTATTATTGTCACCAAGTGACTGTAGTCCAACATACGATCAGTAAATGCAAATTAATCTCTAATTGGATGCCTGAAATAACCTCAAATGAAATACAGATAAAACAGGAAAAAATATATGTTTGTGGAGCCAAACGATCAAAAGTCAGGACTCCATTCAACTTTACTTTCAGTGTAGCAACTAGGGTGTTGTAATAGGCTACCAAAGGTGTAGTTCTAAATATCCACATTAATACAGTTATAAAACCAAGAATTAAAGGACTTATATTTCAGTACTAGGCTTGACTATTATGATGGTGTCTTTACAGGGACAAATTTAAGTGCAGTACCATCAAGGGTAGATGACTAACAAAGCTGTCTCAACATCTAGGTAGGCTCCATTCATTTGGCAGCGTAAATTAACTTTGAAAGTTGCTTTTGATTGGTTCTCTTGTTTGACTCTGCACCGCCTCATCTGCCAATCAAATCAATGTGCATTGATCTAAGCAGCCTGAGTCTGCCACGCTTGGCTGAAACCAGCTGACACTGCCAACGCAGTTGGTGATGTTGTCAGACTAGAACACTTTTCAGTGCTGGAAATTCAATATTGTTTTCTTTCTGACATCAGCTAAGAGTTTTGCTTGGTGCCTGTTCAGTAGGCTACACATGTTTCAACAGTAGTATATTATGTAACTGAACTTATGTTAGAAAACCTTCAATAAAGGTTTGACAGTAATAAGTGTTGACTACTGTTGAGAGGTTTAAATTTATGTTAGAACCTTTCAGCTTTATGGCGCAGTTTAAAACATTTTTTGAAAAGTATTCAAAAAGTAATAAGTTACATTACTAATGCTTACATTACTATATTTTATCAGGGTAACTAGTAATCTGTAACCTATTACATTTCAAAAGTAACCTTCCCAACGCTAGCAAAAGAAAAAATACAATCGTTTTCTGACTTTTTGAAATTCTTTTATTAAAAATATTATTCTATAGACATGTTTAACAGCTTTTTAAATCTTAAACTATAATGGGCCTAAAACTAAGACAAAATGCAGCATTTGCAGACTTTTTTTTACTCTACTAAATTTCATATATTTGCTGTGGTCAAACTACCTTAAATCACATACTTCAATAAATTAATATATTGATTTTGCTATATGTGTCAAAATGGGTGTTTATTCTTATGGAAGCCTGGTATTCATGATAAATGATGTTTTAACCTGGACCACACAGTGGGTATGAGGCTGTGCTGCCATAAATCTGCTGGACTCCATGACAGATACCACCATTATCTATCCCTAACCTGCCATACCCCAAGACTGACCTGACATTCCTTAAAGCTGCTTTTAACTCCTTCCTTCACCCAAACAAAGAGCAAAATATTCTGCGCCATGACCCAGCCTCATATCTGCCCCGTTACTTGTTTGGGCTCTGGTGCTCTGGCTGACCACACTGGCAAAGGTGATAGTTCATCTGAATGCTATGACCTGCTCAGCAGCCATGATCCCTGCTATAATCTGCTGCAGTTTCTCTGTAAAGATTATCCAAAGCCACAGTACTGAGCCTGCAGTTTGTAGGTAGTGAATGGGTTTTATGACTTTTTGGGGGTAAAATAATCTGCCCAAAATAACATAAAATGAAAGCATTACAACCTTTCTACCCATTTTACAGTTTGCTGTCTAGACTGAAAACTTCAAACCCTTTTTCTCAACTGAACTCTGCCTTTGTAGGACAGATTTATGATCTGCTGCGATGTTATAAACTATACATACCTCTCAGATCATCTGGGAAAGGTTTGATTACTGGCCCTCAGCCAAAATTGGCACATAAAGCATGCATTCAGTCCCTATGCACCACATATCTGGAAGAAATTGTCCAGAAAGCCTGAGGTCTGCTCCACCCCTCAGTTCCTTAATCAAGGCTTGAAACATGTCTGTTGGTACCATAGTTGTTATTTTTCTATTTGGCTAATTCAGTTTTGGCTAATGGCTATGTGATGTTTTATTTTACTTTTCTATATCATTTTTTATATCTTTTTATATTTTGTTTTTCTTTTATATCTTACCTTAATACCTTAAATTATTTTGAATGCTTTGTTGAAATTGGCTATAAAAGTAAATTTGCCTTTTCTTGCTTTTATCCATAAAGAATTAGAAGTCAGCAGTGAAACAGAAACTGAAATGTTTGAGTTCTCTGCACGCAGTCACAGTGGGAATCCAAGTTGCACTGTGTGCCCAGTACACCTGGCTAATAAAGCTGATTCTGGTTCTGAATCAACAACATCTCAAAGCTCTTTATGTGTGGCTTTGTGTGCATTTAAAGGGCCCACAGCATGCCCATGCTCATCGTTTCCAGCCATTTAATGAGTCGGGAGTGAGAGTTTGAGAGACGTACTGTATATAATAAACCCAGTTGCTTCTGCACAGAAACACTAGAACATACGTACACCTCATTTTTTGAGCTTTAGGTCACATCTAAGATGAGAATTCACAGTTGTAACATTGTAGATAAGTCAAAAAACAAGGAAAAGCATGCCATGGGCCCTTTAAGCACCAATAGACCATTGTGGTAACGCTAATATGATATTTTTATCTGCTTCATCTTTTTTGTTCAGCGTGTTTATATTCACAGAGCAAATGGTGTTTTGGCAGTACAGTGCATTTTTTTCAGCTTTGACAATGTGTCGACTGTGTTTATGCTCCCTTATGAATTAACACTGACATAGCAACCTTTTGTTTAGAGTGCAAGACTTCAAGCTGTGTTTATTGTTCCCATTATACACTTGCATGCATCATCTCTATTGCTCAGACACACACACAAACTGTCCAGTTCCCTCCAGTGAATATGTTTTTGAGTCTGTAATAATTTATTTTTTCCCCTCCTAAGTCCTAGGGGGAACACAGTAGTCGAGTCTTCCAGGTTGCATATCTCGCCTCTCTGAAACCAAACATTACTCCTATACTGTACTGTCCAACCAAACAGAGCCACTGATTCTATTTCTGGATGCTGAAAATGGCACAATGATAACTCAATCAGACTTTAAATTTTGGAGCTCATGTTTTGGAGTTTTAGTTCTTTTTGTTTTGTTTTTTCATTTTTGGACTTTGGAGGCAAGTTTCATTCCATTTATTTAATTTTCCATTAATACACTGTTGCTTCTTCATGTTACACTTAACCTTGTAAAGCCCAACACATAAAAAAAATAGCCAGAACAGTCCAATTTTTTGGACATGAGATGTTTATTAAACCTTTTAACAAAATCCAAAAGAAAATCCAAGATTCAAGATTTTTATTTGCCATTTATGCATATAGGAATAAATGTGCCATATTATTTAGAATATTTTTATTTTGTTTGGTATCACATTTAATACATGGGGCATTTTTGGTGATTTCTATCTGCTCAGAAACTTGCGTATCAAATATGATACTAATGCTGCAGCTCCTCAAGTGGGATTCAGGAGAGGTCTGGCCTAAAATTGATGGCATCACATACTGTGAGTGAGAGAGGTGAACCATCCGAGTCACCTGCTTTGTTGTTGGATTCCACCTCCGGCTGCAGCCGTGGAATTTCACTCTTTCAGAGGAGTTTGTTAGGTTTCATTCACTGGAGCAAAAAACGAGATATCCTTAGAGTGTGGACAGTGTGTGATTTAAGGTATGCAAATGAAAAACTTAATGATGGCAATCTAGAAATTGTCACAATTCTATTATAATCAGAACAATAAAAGGTTATAGATTAAATTTTCTAACAAATATCTAGATAACATTTAATGGCTCATCAGCTTTTTCTAATTACAAAGAAGGGAAAGCATTTTGGCTTTTTCCCAGCTTGCAGGCCACTCCTTTCAGCAGTGATAAGTATCTCACTATGCCATGGCTGCATAAACTCTGGAGTCTTGAACAGGAAACTAATTTATGAATTCTTGCCCCCTTTTTTTTACAAGCATGCAACCTCAGTGTAAACACCCTGTCACAGTGCAAGCTGATTACAAGTGTGGCAGATGGTTTCCACACCAAGGGAGTCATGTTTTTATATTCCCCTCTCATGGGAGGGGTGAAAAATGTAGTTCAGCACACATGCATCACCTCTTAACTAATACACAGAAAAGAGACCATGTCTGTCCCATATTGGCTTTACTCCATTGGTTTTCTATCCAATTTTGAATTGATTTTAAGTTTCTTCTTATTGTTTTTAACGCACTAAATGGACCAGCACCTTTATACTTAAGTCAGTTGCTTGATCCCTACCATCCATGTAGGTCCCTTAGATCTTCTAACCAATCACTCCTGGAGGTCCTGAGATCTAAATCATAGTTCAAAGGTGATCGTGCCTTTGCAATAGCTGGTCCTAAACTTAGCAGCGATAGTCTTCCCCAGAACACACACTTTAGTTTGTCTACTGTTTTGTTGAGCACTTTGTTACCATGGGGTTTTGAAAAGTGCTGCATGAATAAATTTGACTTGACTTGGCATTCACATGCACATGCAGTGTATTCATAAGCACACATGGACACACACACTTTTATCGAGACAGGGTTTACGTACTAGTCCCTAAAGTTTTATTTTGTGTGCTTGAGGGAAGCCTTTATCGCAAAAGTAACAGCTGTGAAAAGCATTCAACAGAAATTCTCAGGATGGATTTCAATCCCCAGAGCTTTACCCAAATTGCAAACTGGAGACTTCATAAATCATTGCGGCGCAAATATATGCCTTGAAGGTGAGTCTTTATGTTAGATATCCCTGTAATTATAATATATCATCTCAGGTTTACCTTTTAGTGCTCCAGACTACTGCTATCCTGATAAGAACAAATGGTTCACGAACTCAGTAGTTTTGTATTTTGAATGACAGTAATATATTCTTGGCTACACCTGAACGAAGAGATAGCTTCAAGTGAAATGGTGCTTTGATATGGGTTGACTGTGCACAAGATGAGATTTGTCCTGTACATGTCAGCTCCTGCTTCAGCTCCTCAAGAGGAGGAGTAAATCATTAAGCACTTTAGCTGCTAACTCAGAAGGTGTGAATGCAGGGAATGAAGATCAAGATAAGATCCTAACAGATGAACATTTTTGGGAACTCCTGTGCCTTGGCATGCAACTATAGCTCACAACCAAAAAATTTCCAGCTGCTGTTTTTCTGTTCAAAAAGAGGAAAGTCACACTTTAATGAAAGCTAGAGGTTTTCTCAGAACAGAGCACAGAAGGACATCCACTTCCCCCAAACCCTTGGGTTTACAAATCAGAACCCATGACAAACTAGTTCTGGCACAATTACAAGCAGTTCATTCACTTTTTGACACTATTTTGCTCAACCAACTGTGCAATGGTGTCAAAGTGTTTGTTTTCCAATGAAAAGCAGCTCTGCTTGTTATCACAAGTGTCAGTGTGTGCTGACTATAACTGCAGGGGTTTGTTCCAGCACAGAGGTAAATGACCAGCAGGCCACAGTGATGACCACAGTCCAGATGGATGCCTCCAACCAGAAACTGCTGATTTAGTCAAACATGAATCAACAGTTCCAAGAAGAGGTGCATGGCGGGATGGTGGGACAGACAAAAGGATGTGCAGTGGTGTTGAAAGGATACATGTACCTTAAGCTTCTCGGGTGAGAGCAAACAGGAAGTGAGTGCCTGAATGATTCAGAAGCAAAACGTGAGCAGTGTCTACCAACTGATGTGGGTGTGGATTGCTGTAATTATTATGTTATTGCATTAGTATTTTGTGTGTGTGCATGATTGTGATGTTGGTGTGCATGTGCACATACACTAGCTTATTACAGTTTAGACTTAAAGGAGCTGAAAGTCTGTCTTTTGAGTATCAAATGTGCAGTCTACAGACTTGACAAATGGCTCTGAAAAGTTAATGCAAATACTGTGAAATATCAGTCAGTTTGTTGTAATTGTCATTTAATCAGTATAAGGCAACATTCTTATCACGTTGGGTCAACTGCCATATTATGTCGTGGAGTGTTGATACTAAAAAGACTATGTTCCTTCATACATGTACAAAAATTGACATGTGCAGAGGTGTTCTTCTGTGTCCTGGCCTGTTGGGTCCTGTCCTCAGAATGTGCTGTCGAGTTAAACCTGCACTTTGACTTTCAGTGGTGTTGACTTCCAACCTGCCTCAGCTCCGCACATCGCCATCAGCAGCTGTGTTTGCAGCCGTGTTATTATCTCGATTACACTCCTCCAGCACACTCCTCCAGGCTCCACCTTAATGAGTGGGAGACAAAAAGACACCATTTAATGGCTGTATCATTCAAACACAAGCACATGCTCATGTTTGTCTTTGTATGCAGTTCCGTGTACATTGTGTGATATTTAGATATTCCTAGCAGCCCAGTCAGTGTTAGACCCTTAGTGGTGGGAAAAGCATGAATGAAAACAGATTGTCTGTTGACATATTACTGACACCAGCTTCTATGTCATTATGTGCAGGCTGTGCTCCTAATGATGTGCAGTTGCTTGTGGTTTAGACAAAAATCTGGCCTTCTCCACATTTCTGCTTGACTTTTCACTTCAACTTGTCCTCAACAGTCATGAATACCAAGGAGGGCTTGTATTTTTAGTTCATCTCTGTGGGATAAGTTAAGCTTCAGTTCTATCACAGTGTGTGTATGCAAGTGCATACAAGGAGAGGAGTTGCTGTTTTCATAAAGGGGATGTTTGTGAGGTTGGGCATCCTTTGGGAAAGTTGCTGTTCCAGGATGAATGTCATGGAAACTTAGGCTTGTAGGAAAAGGGGTTCTGTGGATTTATTTGGCACCTGATTGGCAGGTTGAATCTTAGGAGGGTGATTATTGGCCAGTGGTAGAAACTAGCAGAGTGTATGAGGGGAGAATGGTTCTGTTTTCATTTTTTCTTCATAGTGAACCGGATGACTTCCTTGTGTGCTTAAAAAAAAGATAAAAGCCATGTTGCTTTCTTTCTACAAGAGAGACAATCAAGCATTAGAAGTCTGTTTGTGTCATTAATATCATATTATCATGAGACCTTCTCTGCTTCACAGACTTTTGCCAGATTAAACTCATGACATGCTTACATGCTCTTAGGCTAGAGCCTTGAGGAGGGTCATTGCACTTAAACAAGTGACTCTTTAAGTGCAAAGTAACTGCAGTTTTTTTTCTTGTTAAATGAGAGGCACTGTTCTGTCAATGATACCCATAAAATACAAAAAACTTTCAAGTTTAATAAAGTAGAAAATACAAATACAATGACTCATTTATGATACCAACAGTGTCATTCTAAAAGTAGCCTTGAGAGAGATACAGTACCAGGAGCTATATACTATATGATATTACAACATCCTATAAGACAACCGCAGGGCTGGCTTCATGTTGCAAACATTTACTGTTAATTGGTTGGGTCCAGTTAATGCCATAAAGACTAATATCAAGCAAACAGTTACTTACTTGTGCTTTTTACAGCTAATTTATGTACCAAATAATAGTGAACTATCATCAATCCTGATAGTTTTTCAGCAACAATTAAACAAGACTGATAGCTGTTTACAGCTGCAGTTCATTTTAAAAGATCAGTACAAACAAAAGTTTCAACATGCAACAAGCAGCAAACCAAAAAGCTTACAGCTTTTTGGTTTGCTGCTTTATTTGTAGAGTAAAAAGATTACAGCCCACACACAGATTTAATGCTCCAAAAATCATATTTATTCAGGCCAAGCTGCCATGGCAACCTGATATGTATTTGTACTTTTTTAGTGTAATGTGATGAGCAAAATATTGTGTGGAAGAAACTGGGTTCATATTGTTAATGTGTAACATCTGCTGTTGCTTTTATGCTGATTGGTCTGGGTGTGGTGTTGCACCTGACATCAGTGTGAAGAAGTCTGTATGTCAGGTCAAGCTGTGAATACCTGATGATATCAAAAAGTCATTGGCGTGGAAGCTTGGCCTGAATAAAAGTAATTTTTGGAGCATTAAATCAGTGTGCAAAATATAATCTTTTTACTCTATTAGTATGCTTCTTGGCCTATGCATATGATGCAAAGAGGGTTTTGGGGAGGTGCATGCACTTTTCTCAACTGCATTATTTGTTTAGCAGATGTGCAGTGAATGTGTTAACACTTCATTTATAATAAACTGGTGAAACCTGTTGCACCATCCAATCCATTTGTTTGTAATAAGTAATTTTTGAATGATTTAGATGTTATTATTACAACTACCATCCATTTTGTGTTATCTGTTTTAAACAAGTGTTTTAAATTATTACTCAAGCTTTTTTTCTCTCCTTCTCCATTGTGGATCAAAAACAGTTTCACAACAGGCTGCAATTTAAGTCCTGTAAGTTGGCCCAAATTGTTTATGTGTAAACCAGACTGGTACTTCTGAAAAGCCCCGAGGCACCTACACTGCAGTTTGCAGCTTCCGTTCTCAACATGTGTGGTGCTCCACATGCTCAGGAGCCAGGGCATCAGAGGGAACAGGAGGGTGAGGGCTTGTAGAAGGTGAAGATGCAAAGTTTTGCACAGAAATCTGAGCTCTTATCAGTTTTTAATTTATGTCCCTTTGTCATACTTGGCCAGTTGGTTGGTTAGATTTATTTTTTATACTTAAGAGTCCATCCATCAAAGTGCTTGGGAAGTGTCTGTTTTGCAATGCTGGAGCTAAAAAGGAGGCAATGCATGACTGGAGGCCAGATCGAGGGTGGAGGCGGGGTTACAGATGGTTTGCTGGGGCTAAAGAAGCTGAATATTTTCAGTGCGGTGGCCAAAACATGGCACTTTTGACAGTCAAACTGGCTCCAGCTTGCTCTGGGACTGATGCCTTTATCAAACCATAGTCATTGCTTTTGCTGATTTTAGTGTCAGCCTCAAATTTGATACTGTGTAAATGTTAGTTGCCGTGGTTATGCCCCATAATATTCTCTGCTGTTGTGTAGAAACAGCTGTAATCTTCAAAACATGTTGGCTGTAATTTTCCTGCCTTGACAGCTCAACTTTTCATGACAGTGAAGCCCAATAGAGCTAGTGAGAAGCATCATGCATTGTATTAAATATCAAAAAACATTCATAGATGCAGCTTTCATCTCTTTTTTGGCATATTGGTATTTTGTTATAAAGTGTGTGAAATATTTTCTCTGTTGTTTGTCTCTGCAAATGAAAGTCTAACTAAAGGAATTTGAACAGTCCACATCTCAAAATAGAAACCAGTGTTTCAGTAACCAAGCATCACCAATGAAGTTTCAGCAATTTTGTGAAGGAAGCCATAAACACAGTTCAGCATTGTTCATGCTTATTTTTGGGTATATACTTAGCATCTTTTACAGTTCCATGTAAAAGAAAGCCCATCATTATGCTTCATGTGTAAGCAAATGGGGATTTTTAGTGTTGCCGGGAGTGGTGCTGCTGAGAGAAGTGGACAAAAGTGGAAATAATTATTCATGATCTCAAACTGTAGCTGACTGGTTTTCCCTCCCCTGACATTCTCTGAGCTGTAGGAATGGGTCTGACTGAGATCTAATCAGAGTTTATAGAGCAATCCACTGCAGGGCTTTATCATTATATTCTCTATATTCAACATGTCAAGGCTGTTGGAGGAAGTTGTTCAGTCATATAGTTTCCACATAGTACATACTTGCACACCAAGAGCTTTTCTTATATATGACAGGTTTGTAAAAGAGCCTCTTCAGCTGTGGCCTCCTGTACAGTCTTTGTATTGTTGTTCAGTTTTAGCAGTAGAAACAATAATCCCAGTCCTCTTTTACATCAACATACTTTATGCACTCATTGTATGTAATGTTTTTAAGTTGCATTTACATTAACAAGAAGACTAAGAAGAACCTACACTGCATCACTGCTTAATGTAAAAACAAAAGCTGAAGTCGATAAACTTGTTTTTGATATTTAGCAGTTGTGAACTGAACCGGTGGTGTTAGAAAAATAATTCTGTTCCTCCTCTTCCTCCTTGGCTTTACATGCAACTCCATGAAATCAGACTTTTAGAAAACATTCAGCTTCTTTGCTTTGCAACACTCTTCCATAACAATGAAAACCTGACACTGTATCTTATTTAGCAAGGAATGCTTTTGCCATTTGAAATAACTGAAACCTCATTATTTTGATTTAATTTAACAGCACCTAACTTGAAACCAGGATCATTATTATGACA
Organism: Monopterus albus; assembly: GCF_001952655.1. Classification (NCBI taxonomy): domain Eukaryota; kingdom Metazoa; phylum Chordata; class Actinopteri; order Synbranchiformes; family Synbranchidae; genus Monopterus; species Monopterus albus. Next base: position 1,525,627 of record NW_018127891.1, on the reverse strand, counting down.
AACTGAACTGGAGGAATGTGAGTAGTTCAGCTGCCTTGGACCCTAATGGCTTTTGGCAACTCAGTGTAATGAATGAGAAAAACACTGGAAGAATTGGAGAGGAAGTAGGGAAACTATGTAACTTAGGACGTGGGAAAGACACATTCAGTTGCCAATGTGTTGAGATGTTTATGTAATCTCAGTACTCAGCTTTTCCTCGAGTTCTACAGTTCCTCCGTTACTACTCCACTCGTTTAATCTCAGTCAAACCCTCTATGCGGAGTGACGGAGAGAGGGGTGAGGGTAAACAGAAGGACGTTATTCTAGCCCTCATGGTGGTGGGCCACTGCCTGCTCTGTAGATGGACTGCCTCCATGCAACCCTGGAACATTTCCTGTCCCAGTCTTCCCGCCTAATACCAAACAGACCTCTCCCTCAGTCTCCACTCTGCTTAACACTGGCTGGGTGTTCTGGAAGTGAGGTAGTCCGCCCTTTTCTTGACATGTTTCCAAATTAGATATTGTGCAGTATACTTTATAATGTATTTTACAATATTTTAAAAATGAACATAAACAATCTGCAAAACACACTGTCATCATTTAGGGATTTTTTTTTCTTATATGGTTATAGTAGTTACAGTGAAAACTGTTCCAAAAACTGAAAACTGGATAATCCACAGTAAAGGCTTGATCACACCAGCCATGAAAATAAAACATTTTCACTGCAATTTCAGTGATGTATTCCAGTGTGTTGATTCAGTTATGGGAAGAAGCAAAGCTACAAGCATTTTCTTGTGAAGTTCTCCCTACATCTCAAGATTCAAATATTTCACAAGGATGAATTTTCGCACAGTGATATGATGGGGCCTCCTAAACCCTTGAGCCCCTGGGCCTGTGCCCAGTAGACCAGTAATCCATCCATCCCTATAGGGGCGATAGCAGAATGCTCAGAGACCAAAACCTCTATCTGCACAGCTTCATATGACAGTGGGGAAGTAAGAGAATGTGTGTGTGCTCATTTTGTCATGTAGGTGAACTCTAAGCTGCATTGTAGCAAGGATCACACTAACTCAGTGTGTACAGTATGTGCTTGTACATCTCTATATATAAATGTGCATGTGATTTATTATGTATGCATGCAGATGGAGTGGAAAATCACAGCAGTAAAGAGCTCAGACTTATGTTCACAAAACAAGTCCTGTGCACAGGAGCTCCCCACTCTTAGATCCCATCTGTCCCATAAAGAAGCTAGGGCTGGCAAATGCCTCCAGTGAGTTTTTTTTTTTTTTTTTTTTGCTGGGCACTAGGTAGAAAGGCAGAGACATGTTTTTGGACACTGGACAGAGGGTGCAGAGACAACTTGAAGGCGCAGCCTTTGACTAGACCTATCTACATAGACATTTTAATGAGCAGTTTGTGAATGCCAAAGGGTTTGTACCTTGACAAGCCTAATGATAACTTACATCAAAATAACAAAAACTGTCTTTTTTCTTCACTTGTTCTGTTGTCTGTGTTGATCTCTGGACATTTTTTTTCATCATTTCATCATTTGATGTTCTTAGCAACATGTTTTTAGATTAAGAAAGAATCATTCTAATTCCCTCAGTACACCCTCCCAAGATATTTATTTCATTGTGCATAGTACAAATGAGTCATCTGTGAGTGGTTATTTTGTAGAAGTAAGATAAAACTTTAATTATTATTCTTGCATGTCAATTATAAGATTATTCTTTCCTTAAAAAATCACTGCTTTTCTATAAATGACCTGTGCTGTGTTTGCTCTTTGAGAATGTTGAGGTTGTCTGCAAAGCAAACAACTTAAGTATTCTTAGTCTTTCTTTGCTTTGTGGCTTGTATGGCTGCCAAACCCAACCTAGAGGTTTCTGTGCACTGTTCATTCACACAGCCTCCTTATGGTGCAGACCATTAACAAAGGCTCTGTGTGGCAGCCTTTGCAAACTGAGTGGGAGAGATGACTCTGTCATTATACGCACCGCAAATATTAATGTAGCTTAAAGACGCTAGTTATCTTTTGTTCCTATGAAACCTGTCTGGAGCATGTTGCCTGGCTTCACCTTGGCAGTGAGCTTGGCAAACAAGTGCTATCTTGTTTAAGTCTCCCCAGCCCCCCTCCGTCTCATACACACACCTTCACTGTTGTTTCATCTTTTCCCACCTGCAGACAGACCCTCCCTGGTGGTCAGCAGTCACATATCCCTCCCTGTTTCTGCCTCTTTAACAGCTTACAATGATATACTCTGTATTTATACCAAACCCCATAAAGGCATGCTTGGGTTTGTCTGACATGATCCAGGAAAGGTCTGCCTCCTTGACAGCCATAGATGCCCTGTTTCATTCCTCCCCCAAGCTCCATGATCACCTTTTCTCCCTTAGCTTGCTTTTTCTACCTTCCCATTTTCTTTCTTTTTGCGTCTCTGTGTTGCTCTTCATTGTTCCTAACCTCTCTACCCTCCTCAGACCAGCCCAGTGCTGGAGTATAAATCAGCCCCAGTCATGAGGAGATCCAGACAGGAATGGGATCACTGATGCAGCTCAAAGAGCATTTTAAATCCTGGCACTGAAGGGACTATGCTTTTCCCAAAACCACTGCGTCAGCACCTATACCTTCTCTTAACTGATGGAGTAGACAGGGCAGGATATTGTAGAGATATCTTCTGCCAGATCTTTCATGAGCAGATAGGGTAAAGCAGAAATTTGAGGAACAGGCAGCAGGGGGATGATTGATTTAGAGTGATGAGCCTGAAATCCCATTTGGTGCAATATGTAATGCAATTTAAACTGCAAGTAAGTCTGTCACAAGGTTTTATAGCCATTCATAGGCAAGCTGCTCAAGATGGGAAGCAATGAGTGGGTGGACTCAAGACCAAGATGTTCTTTCAAGCCCCAGTAGGGTTTAGCACAATAGCAGCTCTGCTCTAACATTAACCATCTGGAAGATTAAATGAGCTCTTGAATTTATTGCTCTCATCTCTTCTTCCCTATTTCCCATGCAGAGTAGTACCACGGCTAATGATAAATGTCACTATGCCCTCCTGAGCATATGGCTTTAATAAATGTTGGTCAAGACAAATCTTGGTGGCTACAGAGATTTACAGCTGCACTCATTGACATGGTAAACAACTGTTACAACTGTGAAAATGTTGGTAGCAAAATATGAAGGTTCAGAATGTGTGCTTTGAAATGGTATGCACATATGCAACATTCAGATGTGAAAAAAAATGTATTGTCAGGGCTGCCTTAGTTTTATGTGTAATGCAATCTCATTTAGTGATATGAAAAGTTTTTTCATGTAGTTCAACATCTGTTAGCAATTAGCTTGTCAGCTCCTTCAGCTTGAGAGTTGACATATTATCGTGACTGTGATTTTGTGTGAGGTTGTTTTTGCCAAAATTATTTAGGCTTCGCATTAAAGCTGCACACCGTAGCTCTCTGAGAAACGTGACTCTACTAATAAGTTGTAAGTGTTTGTAACATTTCTGAATTACATAAAACTTTGATGATTATCGCATCATGGCAAAATAAGCCCGCTAACCAGACATATAAAAGCTAATCTGCAACTTCAGACATTCTAGTAAATGTTCTTGAGACACTCTGTCAGCACACAGTTGTAGCCAGGTAAACTGTTCATTTTATACATCGGTTTTTGTACAAATTAAACAAATAACATACATAATGTTAATTAGTGGGCTTGAGAGGTAGTGGTAGGTGGATTTGGGAAGAGGCTGACTGTTTAGCCACACTTTTAGCCTTTAAGCTAACGTAATCTGCTGCTCATGGTAGCTTTAACATGCATATGTGAGAATGTTATCAATCTTATCATATATTGTAACTCTTGGTATGAAAGTCAATACATATGTTTCCAAAACTTTTCCTTTAAGACTTGCAAAGAAACTCCCTTGTGCTCATTTGAGATGTTTATTTATTTATTTGGCTAAAATGTGCAAAGCTGTTTATCAGATATATACATGCACAGTGTTGTTATGATGGTATTTTGTTATTTTCAGTCGTCACACTGAACCATGCATGGAAAACTTAAGCTGGAAAACACACACACACACACAGCCACTGCTTTCCTCCCTCCCCTCTTTCCAACTTTGCCCTTTTAAGGCTGTTCCTCTTTTTTTCTGTCTGTAAAGGCGGATAGTATGACAGCTTTTCCTGCTTCTTGTGGACTGAAGCCGGGAGAGAGAAAACTCTGTTGCTCACTCGGTCTCCAGCTTTGAGAGGAAGCAACCACCTCTTCCCCAGACACTGTACACACACTCAGACAGACAGCTCCCCAGGACTCAGTTGTACAGCAGCAACAAGGAATCCACTAAAGCATTCAGGACTGCCTGTAGTGCTGTTTTGTTTTTTTGTTTTTTTCTCAAAACTTGGAGGAAAACAAGACTAAAACTTGTAGTTTGCCTGTAGCCTCCTCTGTGGACTGAGCTGTTTCAGAGAGATGTTTTTTCTCATCACTGACCGGTGAGTTTATTTCAGTGTATGTACTGTACCATAGAAACCCCTGTGAAACTTTGCTTTTCTGTCACTGTACTTGTACAATGGATGAACTTTTTTGTTTTCTGTAGAGTCTAAATGTTTAATTCCACACAGCTGATGCATATGGAATCTTTAGTTTGGCAGGCTTGCTTGGAGGTGCTTGTGTTTGGGAAACTAAAATGTTTGATATCTGGTTTTCATTACAGCAGCTCTAGTCTATTTTTACTTCACATAAAGTATGAAGTCCATGTGTGATTTTGTATAATTCAGTAAACTGCAGTAAAACTTTGTCAGAAGCACATGGGTTTTGGTATCAACAAAGTGTTGTTACAGTATGTTTTTACAGTATTACGCAGTATTTTTGTTATCATCAGCCCTGAACAAAGCTATTCGTCATAGTGTTGTCCACTTAAATGTGTGTGTTTTCAGCATGTCTTTGATGAACCAGTGCCAAAGAAAACCTGATGCAGTAGTTACAGAGACAGGACAAGAGAGGCTGGCTTTCCTGTGCTGCTGTGCACTGGCTAACCTTGTGGTCATTAATTAGTTGTCACCTTGCTCCAGTCAAGGCAAACATCCTGTCACTTTTTATATTGTTTGTGGGGCCAGAAAGAGCACTGTTCATACGATCAGAGAGATGAGAGAGCCTTTATAAGTGTACACATGGTGCTTTTTTTTCATATATGTCCATTCAAACATTCAAGCACAGCAGTTAACCATATGCTTTAGGTCTCATAGTATTCTCTCTCTCTCCACTAGATGTTTGTGGTTAGCACCTCTTATCAGAGAGAAAATGAGGTGATGGGTGGAGGCCACACTGAGCTGAGCTTCTCTCAGGGGTCTCCTTTAATTAGTACAATCTGAAAGGGCAGGCAACAGCTTCCTCTAGTCAATCAGATAACCATCCATTGGATAAGTGTGAATGCTTAGTAAAGTAACCCCTTCAAGGCTTCATGGCTGGGAAGAGTTGCCTTCTGTATGACCTATCCGAACTATTCATGCCATTAAAATTTCCTTTTTTTCTAAAGCCTCACTGACTCACCCTTTAGTGAGTCGGCTTTGTCTTATCTGTCCTGAGGACGGTCTGTTAACGTCTTCTGTTTACCCACTGGTCAGAGGTCAGACTCTGATTTGAACTGATTGTCTAAACTGTCAGAGTACCAGTCTGTTTGTAGGGGAGATAAAGAGTTTCAGCCTACACAAATTCAGGATCAGGCAAGAACCCCCACACAGACTGTTACAGTGGCAAGTGGCATGTTACAGTGGCATACCCATAATTGTGATGATGAATAAAAAGTATCTCCTTAAAACCAGAAACCAGAACCTGTAAAAATGCAATATTGTAGAAAGACGGGTGCAACTCCAAAGGCAAATTAGTTTTACTCTATAGCAGTGTTGTGTTTTGCAGCACTGTGCAAAAAAGGTAATCCATCAGGAAATGTCAAACAGGTTTAAATAAATTGAAAAACTTAAAAATATATGGCTGAAATTGAGTTATGGTTTCATAATGCATTTCTTTTATCTGTTTTCCAGCTCCTCAAGACTAGATAATATAGTATTACTGGTATGGTATCATTACAAAACTGAGATGAATACATTACTGCTGCTATGCAGAAAAACATAAAGCTGTTTAACTATGAAAAGAGACAATTTATGTAAATTTATATAAGTCTAATCTCACTAACATTTAGAAACAACAGAATAGTTTAAAGTCACTGAGAAACAGGAGCTTGATGGATGATGTGTCTCAGAAGCAAAGTTTAGTAAAGCTTCTGTTGGCCACTGATGTCTTACAGGGCTCAGAGCTTATTGCTGTTTGGTAAGAGCTTCACTGGTTCAAATACTCAGGCAGATGTTTGATATGCTAAGTCCAGTGGGTTTGCGTAGACTCTTATCTTGGTTATACACAGAATCAGATGCTGTATGTGGTTGTCTGGTCTAATTGGTCACTGGGTACTGGTACATTGGTTGTTTAAAACTAGTTTAGCAAAAGAGCATTAACCCAAGATGAGCTGGTCACAGTCTGGAGGTAATATTCAATAGATACAACAAGCTGTAATCTTTATAGGTTGTTTTCATGTCTCATAGCATCAGTACTAATGACAAGCCAGTACTGAGGTTTTATTTTTCTCAGCTGTGTTCTTGTTTTGGAACAAAATCTCTCCAATTCCCACAAGCTAACAACCATCAAAAGGCATTCCTTTCCAGCTTTGAAACACAATTAAAAAGGCATTATTATTATATCTACTGTAGTACTTGTTCTGGTGTGATAAACAATCTTTTTTTTTTATCTCTAATGCAAAAATAATATGCTACTATGATTCTACACACACCATGATAGATGACAGTGTTGTTGATGTTTTTCTAAATGCTACTGATCACAAAAGTTTTTCATCAGAGGCCATGGACTCAAAAAAATAAAAACCTGTCCGATACTATGCAACTAGCCTTCACTTTCACTACACAAACCAGTGTCATGTTTCTGAGCCTCCTAAATCTCATGGAGCTGCACCATGTTCATAAGCAAATGCTATGGACCCAGTAATCCTGAGGGTTCACTTAATTAGTACAGTATGTGGTGTTTTTGTCTCGTTGCCCAGATCGATGACAAGGCTGAGATCACTGATCTATTTTTGGAGCTTGGAGTTTAGGATGATCTAAGGTCCACTGTGCTTTAGAGAATGTTCATATGAATCAAGGAACATACACAGAGAACTGATAACTGTTATCACATACTGTACACACAGGCACAGATAAACTCTGTCAGCAAACACATGTACATCTGTGTTTCTACTGCAGCTTCCTGCTGCCAACAGCTCTGGTGGATTGGTACAGAGATAATGTTAGTATGAAGATGGTATATGGGATATCTCCTCCTTATTTACATAGGAAAACATTCTGACTCTGCCTCACATCAGGAACACATCTGGGTGTGATTAACCATTTGCCCTAACCCCAAGCTCACTCCCATATCTCCATTACCCTCCATTACCTGCCACAGCCCACAACATATGGTTTTCACCAGACAAGCAGTGCACAGTGGTTCACCTTTTATGACAAGACAATAAACAGGGATTCTTTAAGGCAGAGACTGCAGATACTCTGAGATAAGCTCGTGTTGGCATACTGAATCATGTTGAATTTATAACTGTATCCTCATTGAAAAGCATAACATCTAGTCATATAGTGACCATCCAGCAGTGACTGACTGGTCTGAGTCTGCCTTTACTCCTGGATAGGTTTTCATTCCTGAAAGCAAAGTGGTTGTTTATTGAGTCTATGTCAAATAAAGTAAATACCCACAGTCAAATACACTAACATATGAGAAAAATAAAGCTTTTTTTTTTTTAATTCAGCTCTATATCAAATACTAATACATACACAAAAGGTTTGGATACAATTAAATGGTCTAATGGAATTGAAATGTCAGTGGTTGAATGCTGCACAAACAACCCACTTAAAAAGAAAATAAAAGTTGGGCAGGTTTTGACTTTGCATTCACTAGAGTCATTTGTCTCTGCAGCTGGCAGCACATAGTTCAGCCTAGGGACATATAGGATTTAAAATGTATTTGTTTTACCTACAGAGGGTGTTAGATTGATGCTGTTTTTCACATCAGGATAATTTAAAGTCATAGTCTTAAGTGAAACTTAAAGGAAAGTGCCTTTAACTGTAGCCACTTTAACTTCCTTTTTGATGTGGTGCACAAGGCACCACTAGACCTCATTCTGGCCTTGAATCTCAACCAAATGGGGTTGTTTCAAAATATTTTAGCTCATCATATTCTCAGTGACATAGTCTGTTGGGAGTCAACCTCACGTGGTGATCCACGTCTCTGTCCTGATGGCAACCACATTGTTTTTCCTGTTCATAAATGCAGCAGCCTTCCTCCCAGTCAGACACTCTGGCAGACCCTGACCATTCGCACAGCTTGAAACCCAATATCATCATCTAGGCAAACTGGGAAGAAATGCACTCTTACTTTTTCCAATAATGTCCCCCTGCAACCTTCCTAGAGGTGAAGAAATCATGCTACCTTCATCCTGTAAACCTTCATAACTGTTTTCACAGACACTGTAAATAGAGATCTTGGTTTGGACAATGTTTTTGTTTACCGAGTGGGGAGTAATGCCTGATCCTGTTGTACTGCGGAGATCTTGAATTTCCATTATGTTTAATGACTTGGAGATCATTTTCTGGCTTGATTACAGGTGTGTGATAAATAGCTTGTAGAGACATCCAGCAGATATTCTTATGATACAGTTTCAGACCCGTTGGCAGTTTGTAGGTAGCTGTTAACCTTTCATCAGCTACTGAGCGAATTTCTTCATGTGTGAGCGATTAACTGAGCCAAGACCAAGCTCTGATTCAGTATATTTATTTAAGGGCACCATGCAGAGCTTCAGAATGTGCTACACAAGCTGAAAATAGTCAATGAATTACCCAGATTGGTGTGTTTGATACTCTACATCATTAAGTCCAGACAGATTTTTGTTTCAGTAGCAGCCACAGGATCAAAGCAGCAACATTTACTGAACAAAAAAAGAGCAAAGGTGCAGTACAGTGTAAGATGCTTAAAATTCTTTTGGCTGCCTCACTAATCAGAGCATATGTGTGGACTTGATTTTAAAACAGTGAAATGTGTCTAAATGTGTCTGGCTATTTTCCTGTGATGCTCCATCCCAGGCAACCTCACAGAAACACCATCTGTTGTGCCAGGAATTGTTGTGGCTACAGAGGAATTTGAAGTATTAAGAATATTTCTTTTCTTCTGTGGTTTGGCATGTCATTACAATGAGTAAATAACACCAACTCACTCCCTTATGTAATCTTCTGTATATAAATCCAGTGTGGCTTGACTCCCAGCATAACTTCCACTGGAGGGTTATGACTTTGATTTGTTCACTGTGGAAAAGGACTATTGTGGTTGGATGGTTTACGAAACAAGTAGTACTTGGTGAAGTATCTGGGGAAATGTGCTTCTATTCTGCGACAAACCTTTGCTTTGGAGGTCTACTCCTGTTAGGAAGCAGCTGATAAATCATCAGTACAGTAGACAGCTCAGTCATTCTGTTTTGTACCTATATTAAACTCTTAGACAATGACAATGATGCTGAAGGAAGACATTGACCTGGATACTGTAACCCGGAAAGGGACAAACCTTGTGGGAAGGAAGGGCCATTGTGACTATGTGCAAGAGGATGACAGCAAAAATATCACACTACATGATAGTTTGGAGTTTTTGTTCCACTCAGTTGTTCCATCCAAACCAAATCAATGCTCAGTCAGAAATAGTGTTTGACCTCATGTGGCTCCAGTCAGAACACATTTTCTGCTGTGATCTTGCATAAATAACTTGTTGCTGACTGACAAGTTTTGGGAAAAATTAGCTGAGCTAAAATGAACGTGTTTCCTACTGAGTTACAGCCATTTCAGGATGGGTACAGTGATTATTTACTAGCATGCAAAGGAGTCAGGAAGGATATTATATCAGGCAAGAGCACATGATAAGCTAACAGGGACAAAAAATAGAACTAACCATGAATGCCGCAGTAGCGCAGATGTGGCACAAAGGCAGTGCTGGCCAGATCAGTGGAAAAATAAATAATGCAAGGCCACATTATATTACACAGCTTATATTAAAAGCTGTAAATGACCTGTCCTAACACAACTTCACAGAATTATTTTCTATGCAGGCCTGCCCCACAATAGCACCATATGGTGTCCTGATTCTTGAGATATTTTCACTTTATGGTATAATAACTGGTTTAAACGCTCCCAACTGTCAGTACTCCCCCAGATATTGCAGAAATTTAGTGTTAGAGGTGCAAAACTTTGTTTGTTTATTAGATTTTTTTAAGCCAAAGCGCATACCCTAGAACTGGCCAAAGTATTGTTTTGACTTTGGTCGGTCCCATTAAACACTCATGGGGAGTGTCAATATTTTATTATGTGTAGTACCAAAATATGAGTACTGTTATTATTTTCAGTAATAATATTTACCAGGCAGTTTACAATGCAACTTAAGTTTGAGTAAAACATGATGGAACAAAAATGATGTAGTAAATCACTGATGCATGAGTCTTTTATTATGATGAAGGTTTCATTTTCAAGGCTGTTGGGAAGGATAACATCTGCTTTAAAAAAGCTAATTGGGTCACTTAAAGAAAATGACTGAAAGTTGAGTCATGGGCTCACTGAGGGGGAGAAGGTCTGTTAATAATTTCCTTCTTCAGGGTAAAACACAAACACAACAAAACAATATAGCAGGATAATTAGTGTTTAGATAGGCTTTAAACAGGTCTCCAGGTGTCATGTCCTGATGAAGCTCAGGTTTGCTGCATTCCAGTTGGAGAGGAGGCCAGTTACTGTACTGTAGGTGTCCAATCATGTGGGAGAGAGAACCTGCACTTGTTCATAATTGAAAAGGAAGGAGGCTTGACAAGAAGACAGTGTGTAGGTCTATCCCTGCTGTTCAGAACAGAAGCAAAAGGCCCATCGTCTTGTTCCCGTGGGGATGGAGGGGGTGGCCTGGAAAACATGTTGCTATAGTGACCACTTTGTCACTCATCCCCTGTCTCAGTCAGGCGCTGTGTAGTGTACATAGGAACTGCTACGAGTCAGCAAGATCACAATCTGCCCCGGAAAGCACAGAGGCTCAGCTGAACCAACTGCAGCTGGGAGAGGAGCTTTACCCTTAGCAGGACTACAAGTTAGAAAACTTCACAGCGCAGCATTTTTCACAATCCCCCACCTGGCATGTAAAGCACCCCCAGCTGGTTGTAGGGCTTTTACTGAGTAGAGGAAAGTGGAATGTTTCTAACCCCTTATTCTGCAATCCTGCAACAAACATTGTTCAAAAGTCTGTTTGTAAGTTCTCATGTTTTGTGTGAAAGCATAACAACTACATAGATATTGCAGCTATTGTGCATATTTTTGCATTTTCTAACTGAGCACATGTCAGAGCAGCTTCTATGTCAACTGTACAAGGATAATGTCTGCAGTGTGCATGACCAATTATCTTATATGCATCCACCAGTGTTGCAGTACTTAAGACCAACTTGAGTCCAGAATTTCAGGACTCGCTACTCAATCTGGACTTGAACACTGATGACTGGGACTTGGACTCAGACTGGAGCATTGACTGCATTTCAACTCTGACTTTTTTTTTTTTTTTTTTTTTGTAAAAGGCCATACTAATTTGGGCTAAGATACTGATATTAAAACCTGTTCACCCATACCATGTTGTATCCACACTCAGCCTTTCTATAAATGATTTTTCTGTATCAAATTGTTGGAAAATATGGTGGTGCAATACACTGTTAGAAAGTTTGGAATATAAAATAATGACAGCTGTGTCAGTTGGATTTAATGTAGACCTTGATGACTCTGACTCTGGTAACAAGGATTTGACTTGATCTCAACTGTTACTTGACTCAGATTATTCTCTGATGACTCAGACTTGACTCAGACTTGAACACAGGACTTGAGCCTCAACTCGGACCTGAGGTTTAGTGACAGCTATAACACTGGCATCCATGTTCCCTTCACTTGTGTATTTTCCTTGTGTCTTTGTCCCACTTGTAAGATGTGAGGAAAAAGTGCAAGGAAAAAATGTGAGGAAAGAGGAATCGAGGAAACCTGTTTTTCAAGATGTGAGGTGTCCTTTCCTGTTTTCTGACAAAGGGATGTGTTGGCCCATAACAGACTAATGCAAAGGATGCTCTCATGTATCCATGCTCACTCACATGAAACAACTTCTGGGATGAGTGAGGACTGAAGAGCAAGAAACGATCATAAAAGAGATTTGAGATGTACCCATAGCCATGTATAGCCTAAGAACATTGATACAACTAACTAACTTTGCTAATGTTAGCATGGACTGCTACAAAATATGTATTTTTTTTAAATGTTCTTTTAACACTTGATAACACTCATTGCTGTGTTTGTTACGTTTAGCTGGTGTTACTGTAGCTGGGTCTCTGCAGTGGGTCTAGTTGTGATGGCAAATCGCTAGACCATCAAAACAGTGGGTAGTCCTGTAACCTCAGCACTCCAGATATTCATCTACAATCTGAATCATGACACAGTTTTGAGTGCTCGAATCATATACAGGACTAGCTTAGAACATCAGCCCTGTAGCTGGTTAACTATGATAGGGAGGTCTTTGGACCTGAAGTGATCAAGTTAATCAAATTATAACTATAAAAATAGTGTTTGCTTCACTTTTTCATACAGCGGTATCCAACCTAGTCTCTGTACATGTCAAGACATCACAGCTGAACCACTGAAAACTAAAAAGCCTGCCACTATTGTTTTGCTGGACTTTGTATCCTGCAATAGGCCTGTTACTCTTTGCAATGCCGACACCTCAGTGAATTTGGATCTAATGTAGCTTGGTGTGTGTGTGTGCATGTCTGTGTGTTTGCTCTTGTCTCAGGGTGGCCAAATGAGCTGTTTAGCCTGAGGACCAAAGATCACTGCCCTGATCCAATAGCAAGGGAGAGTAAAAGAGGAGCGTGATCATTTTGCATCCATTCTCCAACTACTCATTACACTATGAGCTGGGACTGAAGACGTGCTCCAGAGTTTCATTTTGTGGTAAGTTTTATATCTTTGCTCCACTTTCTGTTTGCTTCTGCTTTTATAGGAGAATCTTTGTTTTAATGTTCATTAGTGGACCAGATGTTTTATAGATCTGTGACTTTATACTTGAATTTTACTGGAAACTGCATCAACAAACACAATATAATACAAACAACTTTATTAATCCCACTAGGGGAAGCTCACACAACACACTACAATGGATGAAAAAAATAATACAACACAGAATAAACTCCAAGGTGAGGTAAAATTATAAAAAGACAAAAGTTGAACATTAAGAAACTAACAAACATTCATCAAGTAGTAAACAAATGAGCTGCTCCCAGGTTGCACAGGAAATACAACCACCAGAATATTCATAAGTGCTACATAAATCATTGAAGTACTGACATCATGATAGAGATCAGTCACTAAGGCTATCAGTGGGTGTAATTTGGAGGTAAATATGTGGTTTGTATAATTTAAGTTCATCAAATGAGCTGTGTGTAGGCAAAGTGGCCTGAGGATCAACTTACAGAGCAGAGCACAGGGGTTAGAGTAGAGGCTTTATTGTTCATTGTTATTTCACATGAACAGTATGTTTTTCCATAGCCAGCCACAACAAAAAGCACATGTTAGAGGGGAATGGAGCTAACATTAACTGGAAGGATTAAAGGCACCTCCTTTTATTTTGAAATGGGCTCTCTACTGTTGCCATCAACACTTATAAGTGTGTCATGGTGCAACACCATGATGTCATCAAGCCAGGGAGGTGGAAACTGTTAACAACATGGCAACATAGATGAGAAAAGTCAGAGTCAGCAGGGTGGAGGAGAAGAAGAGCTGGGGAAAGTTAATGGAGGAAATCCAGAACCCCAAGCAGCACAACAAGTCCCTATACAGTTTGGTATTCCATGAAGACATATGCAAAAAAATGTTTTCTTTCAGATGACAAACAAACTGGTGTCTCCTAAAGACAAATGCAGCTGACTAAGGAGGAAACATGAAGGTAATGTGAAGAACTGGATGCAGATATTTACTGGAAAAGAAAAACAGACTGCAAAGGAGAATGAACATGAACTGTTCTTGCATGCCCCCTTTATAGCCTGAGGGTATCAGGAGTCACCACTGCACACAGTAGAGCTCCTCAGACAGACAGAATGCCAGGAGGACAGACAGCCTAAACGTCAAAGACAACAATATAGATAAGTCAACAACACACTGGCATTTTCCTCTGAGCTTCACAAAGTGATGTGGGGGTCCCATCAGGCAGGAAGGACTCCTCTGTGGACAACTGACTCTTGACCTCATTTATAGAGGGCTGTCATGGTTCAGAGATAATGGCAAAGCCAGTGTTCCATGTGCCAAATGCATCATGATGGTCCCAGATGAAGCCACTTCTTAAACAGGACACAGATGAGCTTTTGTTTGACAGCTGGAGGCCTCATCCCACCCACTCGGAGGCATATGAAGAAATGCAGCTGTCAGTGGATTTAATACCCAAGCACAGCACATGTTCTAACAGTGAAGGAAGGGTGTTTGGGACATATTTCAAAGGCTTAAAGCACCCGGAAAAGCATTCGTAGGCTGTCTAGTTTTATATGCCAAAGTCAAATGTCTCATATGTTTGCTGTTCTGCAAGGGTGAAGAAATCAAAGTCAAGATCATCATGGATGTGAAGAAAAAAGAAATGGACCTCCTGAGCAACAGCATTGCTGCATATGCACATATTAAAGGTAAGTCACATTTTATAGTCTAGCACAATATCTGTGATCATGATGTGGAAAATGTATTTAATTAAATAACAACTCTGTCTGGTGTTGTTCACTTGTGCTCCTTCCTTAGCAAACCCAGAGAGCTTTGGCCTTTACTTTGTGCTTGGAGTGTGTTTCGGCCTGGTGCTGACACTCTGCCTCCTGGTCATCCGCATTTCCTGCAAGCCACGGACCAATATCGCTCCCTCCACACCTGAGAAAAAACATTTAAAAGACATCAATGAGGAGGATGAGGAGAGTGAAGATGATGAAGATGAAGGAGGGGACAATGTAGAGGCACCTGTCCCAGTGCCCAGCACAGAAATCCCTGTTGGTAATCATACCAGCCAACCAGACGGCATGCTGAGTGTGAACGTATTTACCTCAGCTGAAGAGCTGGAACGGGCACAGCGACTGGAGGAGAGGGAACGCATCATACGGGAGATCTGGAGGAACGGCCAGCCCGATATCCTTGGAACAGGAACGGGGACTATTGGACGAGTGCATTACTACTAAGAGACTGCAAGGGCAGCAATTTGAGCTCTGCGAAGGAGAGACAATGCCCTTTGAATGGACCCGGTGTCGCTGGTGCCTCCAAAACTTGAGAGCCTATGCTAGATACAAAGTAACAGTGATGTGCCACATTTGACTTACTTGGCTCTGACAGAGCTAAGTATGTGATATTGCACTTCTAATGTAGCAATGTTTCTTTCAACTGTCTACATAAAATTAAGCCAAGAGAAGTCCTCAAGGCTGATTTATCGTGTGCAAAAGATGCAGTATGAATGTGGGTGCTGATGGACACTTGAAGACTAATCAAATATATGGCGCTTAATGACAAAAATGCACACAACAAGGTTTATGTATGTAACAAATGGAAACTGAAAGCATAATCAAGGACAAGATATGTACTGTTTGTTGAAGAGGATTTGTTTGCAGTGAGGATATTTAATCCATCTGAGCAAACACATATCAGGGAGTTAGAATACACATAGAGTAATGTAAAGGCAATTAAAACTCTTTAATTGTGAGTCTTTAATTTATGAGTACATCACACCCATGTTTATGTTTTTAAGGATAATTCCACCAAAGAAAATGACAGAATTAAACTTGAAATAATTAACTGTTTCTCTTCATAATACTCCCATCACGACAGCAGAGCTCTTCCTCTACATACAGTACTTTTGGGCCATGGATTTTTAATCAAGATAACACAAATATGAGGAAGCTGTTTTGATAATTAAAATGTCACCCTTTGTCATTTGTTATTTCTGCTCACATGTGCCTTACTTACTTAAAGATATGCAGTTTTATAATAAAATTTCTGGGAAACAGCCCTCTTGTGACAGTAAAGGTTTTTCAAGGTTATGGTGGAGTGGGGCGTTAGGTTTGTAAAAGTTCTAATGAACTTTTTTTGACTTCCTGTGAGTTCACGTCCCGGTACTGGCTGTAACACCTATCAAGCGAACCCTTTGTGCAGTCCATAGGTTAATTATTAACACCTGCGTAGGCATTTGCTGCCTCTGCTACTGTTCCTGTTCTATGTTGTTGGCAAACCTGCGGAGTAAATGTTCGGCCACGTTACGTAAAGAGTGTTTTATAGATGAAAACATATCGTATTTGCGTCGCTCGGCCTCGTAGGGGCTGCAGCTTGTTTTGAACTTGCTAACATCAGCTGTTCTCAAACCTCATGCCAAGTCGGAAGTTATCCTCATTTGCTGTTAACAACTAGACGCCAAGCTACTGTAAGTGCTGCTGTGGCTGTTTAACGTGTGTTGTGAAGGATGTTTGACTCTGTAAAGCTGTTGTTTATGTGCTTGGTTAATGTTTTTAAGCCTTACTAGGTAAACAGTACAGACATTTATGTGACGTCATTAGGCCTGAGCCTTTTCCCTCTAGTCCCAACGTTGACATTTAGTTTTTATTGAAATGTCTTGACAAATATTTGAATGAAATTTGGTACAGATTGTTCCCAGATGATGCCATTGTTGGACCCCTAGATTAACACACACTAGCGGGTTT
Source organism: Monopterus albus (assembly GCF_001952655.1). Lineage (NCBI taxonomy): Eukaryota > Metazoa > Chordata > Actinopteri > Synbranchiformes > Synbranchidae > Monopterus > Monopterus albus. The sequence goes on along the minus strand of NW_018127891.1, from coordinate 1,508,787 downwards.
ATATAAGTGAAATATCCTTAGTACAGACATTTTTTGTTCCACAAAGTTTGAATTGCAGTAATCCTATGTAATAATGCTGGTAGCATTGGATAAAATTAAAACTAAAGCCATTCCCTTCAGCATCAGTTGTACCTTGTGTTTAGTGCTACAGTAAATTATCACTGGCTTTGTGAGAATGTTAGATTGCTGATAGCATTTAACATATAGTCACTGACATGGCTATAAACTATTGTTTGTGTTGCTGTTGACCCTGCTATTTGTTGTCCTTGAGTCTGCTGGCTGCCTGTATCTGCTCATATGCTGTTATTTATCTGCTGGCTAAATGTGCTACATGCTGTTGTGTTTCTGTTTTTCACTGGCAGCTAATATCTGCACCTGTGCCGCTGCTTTTTCAAATTTTAACTTGCATCTGACCTCTGAAATGTTTGACATGCACCTTATGATGCTTTTCTGTTTTTGATTTTATGAAGTTGTCAGACATGTCATGTTGTGGTCTGTTTTAGTTTTGCGGCACGTGTTCTTCTATGTTGTTGCCTTCCCATTGGCTCATTGCAGACTTGAGTCTCTTGTACGTGGCTTCGGGGATGTGAACATGACTGTGACCACAGCTTAGTAATATAGTTAACACTGTCCTGCTTCCGTGGTAAAATCAGCTGTGCTTTTGTCACTCACAGGACTGGTAGACATTTTCATCAGACATATTATATTTAGCTTAGTTATTAAAATATTTAAATACTTCAGTCAGCCAATGTAGTGATCACTTGCTTTGCTGCTTTTCTACATGTGTACTGCTGCTGCTGCTTCTGTTATGTCGCTTCTCTCTATCCATATTCTGACAGGGGAGTGTATTATCGTCTCTCCACTGTTCTGATCGTGGTGCATGCTTGCTGGGAGTGATGAGGTCATGGCTTTGATGGCCAGTATCAACTCTGTATTTACATAATGAACTGTTCCATGTGAGTTGGTGGACTTGGAATATAGTTTGACTGCCAGTAAAGTTAAGAACACTGATGAATTGGGCAAATGTTTGGACTAGACATTATCACAAGTCCATCTTGAGCGGTTTGGTGATTTACTAGTTATGAATACATGAATTACTGGCATGTCAATAAAGCAGTTTAAACGGGAAAGTACACTAAATACTCATCAGTTAATGGTATGTGTCTATATTCTTTGTGTTGGCCAACCTAGAGCCAGAAAGTTGAGTCCCGTGCTTTTCAGGCTGATGTAGTGTTGCATGAAGGAACGTCTTGGTTGTAGGTGGAGGCAGGCCAAGAGCTTCTGCTAGAGTTGTCCTCAAACAACGTACTGTGCTGCAGGAGCAGACGGGGTTCAGGTTTGCCTTGGAGCCTGCTCTGTTTTCAGATTGAGCCCACACTGAAGTCTTCTCTGTTGAGGTCTTGGAAAAGCCTCTCATCTGGTCAAAGCCTTTCAGAAATCTGTGTCATTGATGACGTAGAGGCTTTGAAGTAGCTGTGTAGTTGTTTAAACCACTTTTGAATGGCCTCTACCTCCAAATCACAAGACACAAAACATGTTTTACTAGACCTAGGATTCAATATTTTCAATAGTATGCTTTTCATTTTGTCAGATGTATTCAAAATGTAATTAGAAGCAACCAGGTTTAGCTTTATGGTAATTATGTAGTTATGAAACAATACATCAACATGAGGAAAAATCGAGTTAGGGAAAGCCATGAATCCAAACCACAACACAGCGTGGGAAAGATCTTCACAAAGGAGAACATAACAGACCATGGAAGACTTATCATGTGGCTCTTTGATTCCAGAAAATCCTCCTTTATGGACAATAACATGTATAGCACTATTTAACCACTGCCTTGTTATTCCACTCAGTAAAAGGCTTCACATTAAAAAGGCTTTTTTAATATATGGCAGATTTGTTACCATTTTCTATTAGGTCAATGCATATGATTGTTTCTGCATCTGTCCAGCTCATACAGTATATGTGACAGAGGCAAACCGTTCTTTGTCAGTTCAGCTCCTCTTTCACTATTGCTAATTTTAACTTGTATCTGACGTCTGAGCTATAAAATATTTGTTTTCAGTACTCCCAGTGTTCCCTCTTGCATGTCTTAAATTTCTCCTGTGCTACGTTGGACTGTCCTGTTTTTTCTGTGAGACCTACATAGATACACTGATCAGCCATAACATTACGACTGCCTGCCTAATACTGTGTACACAGGGATCAGTGCAGCAGTCGGTTGCTTGTGTCACTCTGCAGCTTACTGTGAATTTGTGTGCTTCCATAGTTACATTATCAGGAAGAGTACAAATCTGTTGACTATCCAGTGGAAAACTTGTGTGAAAGGAGTAAAAATTCTAGTTGTGATGACAAGTTAGAGAATTTTTTAGACCAATTCAACAGCCTCCCCACTCTAGGTGTGATATCACCACTATAGCTGCTGAATGGTTCCTTTCATAGAGACCAATGTACAGTACTTCTCATTTTCAACCATTTTAACAAAGATTCAAACAAAATCTTTTGGACAGAATGAATGAAATTTAAGAGTTGAATCTATAGTAGGTCAGCCTCATCATCAGTGAGCCTTGGACGACCATGACCCTATCACTGGTTTGTCCTTCCCTAGACTGATTTTTGGTACTAACCACTGCAGACTGGCAACACTCAACAAGACCTGTAGTGTGGGAGATGCTCTGGAGTCATCTAGCCATCACAGTTTGGCCCTTGTCAAAGTCACTCAGATCCTTTTGCTCACCCATTTTTCCTGCTTCCAACTCCTCAGCTTCGAGGACTGAATGTTCACTTGCTGCCCAGTATACCCCACACACTGTCAGGTGCCATTGTGATGAGAAAATCTGTTCTTCACTTTAGTTGGCAGTGGTCATAATGTTATGGCTGCTCGGTGTATTTCTTTCAAGTGAGTCAAATATTTATAACCTATGTATTATAATTCACAGGAGGTTCTGTAGTGTAAGCAGCACCTGTCATCACTGAGATTATTGAATCTTCCAGAGGCCACTTTGTTAAAACAGTAAAATCTTCACTTTTATTTTTCAAAAATTCAGAACTTTCTGCGTTATCCTCTTTACACTTTGTTTACCCTCATTTATTTTTTCACCTTTGTCCAAGAGGGAATGTGCCCTCAAACATCATTATTCAACACAGTTTTTAAAAATATCATGTTCCCATGGCAGTTTTAGAAGCACTCAGTCTCTGATGAGCTCCAGATGTTGTTCAGATGTGCTACACTGGGCAACGCTAGTAAAGCTTGGGCAGGAACACACCACCCCACCACAGCTGCCAGCACCACCATTTCAAGCCAAAGCCAAATCAGTATACCTTATTGTGAAGATGTCGTGGTTACATTAAATAGCCTTCGCTGTGTTGGGTGCAAAAAATTTCTCATTAAGTCTCTTCCCACATTCTCTGCATGCACTGCAATGACTCACTATGTTCAGAGTTTTCAAAATGAGTCAGTTTTTCTCTGAGTGATTGGATGCCTTTTCCACTAAACTGCAAATATGCAGTTTCTCACAAACTGCATATAGGCTAGCTCCAGCAGTGGTTCAACAGTGTTTTGTTTTGTTTTGTTTTGTTTTTTGTTGTTTGGCATGTTTGTCTTAAAAAAAGGCAGCATTCATTAATACCAAACTTTGTGCAAAGCTTAAATTTCAACACGTTTACTCTTCTGAATGGAAGGTTTTGGTTTTGTAATGCAAGTGTGTTACTGGTGCCAGGTCACTTCCACCAATCCAGCACTTAGTGAAAAGTTTAGCACTTCTCTTTATGTAGAAGAGTCGACATACAGTGCCCTCCTGTGGTTGAATGCGACATTACACCCTGGTGTAGAAAAGCACTTGCATTTCAGCTGTTTTTGACAGTAGTATTAACATTCTGATAACAATACTCCTTTGGATGACTTATTATTTTTTTGTTCCTTGCGAAAGACATCACAATCTTTTCTCCTATGTACAGCTGCATATGTTACATAGTTTGAGGCATTATGTAAATGCTTAGTATGACAAATGGAATTATGAAAGTCTAAGTAGAACAATGTAAAACATGAATTTGCTATCAAGAATAACCCAATTATGATCAATCTTTGTGATTTTTCAGCAATAAAATATGGAAAATTTAATGTACATCATTGAAAAGTCTTTTGGAGGATCAGGTTTCTCCAGTCCAGAGCAGGATTAGCTCAGTCCTGTGTTCACCGTTACTTTAAGGTAGCCCTTGCTTGTGTGTCTGCACTGGGAGAGCATGCTTATCCTCTCCATCCCCACTTCATGTTAGAAAAATGTCCAGCTTGTTTAAATTTGCAATTTGAGGGCCTGCGTGGCACGGTGTCAGACAGCCAGCCCACTCACAGGGTGCGTTGGGGGTTAATGCTTTGTCCTCAAAGCGTTTACTTCCTCCTGTATGTGAAAGATGTTTAGCATCAGCTTTACCAAAGTCATAATATCGGCAACCACAACAAGTATATGCATACCGCCATATTCTTTCATATGGCAGTATGCAGCTGGCACCAAGTATGAATGCATGCAAAACTCGAGACACACTTCACTTACCTGCAGTGCTATGCGCTTGTTTCTCTCCTCCTTCAGTTCTGCTTTCACTTCCTGCATGTCTTGTCTGATCAAAAGAGACAGAGGTGAAAAGGAAGTAGCAGATATGGTCATGTCTAAAAAAGGTCAACTACACAACCGTCAATTCAAAGTTTGTTATGACAGTTAAAGTGAATTTAGAAGCAAGTTTACTTTTAGTTAGTAGGAATGACTTAGAAAGGCCTGTAAGGAGCAAATGATTATTCTTCTAACAAATGCACACTGTCATCTCTAATATGACAAGTTAGGTAGAAGTGAATTATTTACTGCTTGCAAACCAATGATGGTAAGATGATGTCATGGGGTAGGACTGGATAAGTCTGACTTCTTCCTACTCCATTCAAGCATGTACTAGGTATAAGCAAATTGATATTGGATTATGTGTAAAATTATGTGTGTTGTCATATCAACTGTTTTACATGCTTGAAAGAATAAATCAAATCAAATCAAACTTTTACAGTACGGCTATGTTTTAATAAAGTACTAATTAAGAACCCCAAAATGTGCTTAATAGTTATATTTGCACAATGTAGGGTTAAACATTCAGCAGTCAACATGGGGAAAACAGACCTTTCATAGAGGGGAAAGCACAGGTGTTGCATTAACAATGGCTTTGCTCTTAAAGTTTGTCAAGCCATGACAGCGACACACTGTACCAGGACCTTAATTCTGAAGTTGCTAAATGTAATTCTGTCATCATAAATGTTATTTTACCTGTGCTTTTCCTACTGTGACATGTCAAACAAAATACCAGCAGGTACTGTTTCCTTGCCAAAACATTTTAGTCTATTTTGAGCATTGAGAAAAGGTATCTAAAACCTGGCAGACTAACCTTTACCTTGACCAAATACAGAATCAGATTGATTTGATTTATTCATTCAAGAATGTAAAACAGTTATGTCAACACATGTAATTTCACACATATCCAACAAATGCTAATCCAATATCAATTTACTTATACCTAGTACATGCTTGAACGGAGTAGGAAGAAGTTAGACTTATCCAGTCCTACCCCATGACATCATCTTACAACTTTTAAGTCCTAAGCAATATCTCTACATAAATAATTATCCTCTACACCACACAAGTAATATACTACAGAATTATTACAGAGTGTTAACATTCTTACCCTACACCCACAATGTTCCATCTAATTAATCATTAAGCCTGTTCTTGCATATATCTTGATTGACACATACCTTTATATTTATGTTTAAACTCATCAATTCTATTACTATTTTTTATGTCC
>NW_018127891.1:1501656-1502175 GCF_001952655.1 Monopterus albus | reverse complement strand
TTTGTCAATAAATGTATCTAATCTGTTATTAAAGAGTTTTTCCAGAATTTTTGAAAATTGTGACAACAGAGAAATCGGTCTATAATTTTGTGAAGTTGTGCTTATCACCAGATTTATACAGAGGAATAACCTTTGCTATTTTCATATTTTTGGGGAACTGCCCAAGTCGAAACGACATGTTAAAAACATGGGTTAATGGTTTGCATATCCCCTCAATTGCCCATTTAACCATTGTCATAGTGATACCATCACTATCACTAGATGTTTTATTACCACATTTGTTCACTATCTCTATAATTTCCTTTTCAACTATGGGCTTCAGAAACATAGAACTCATATTCCTTTTGATTTGTATTATATTGTTATTTATAGTGACGGATGTATCATCTGTACAAATGCTTCTTGCTAAACCAGGACCAACATTCACAAAGAACCTATTAAACTTATCTACTACATCCTCCAATCTATTAACCGGTGTATCATTATCCATGAAATATTGAGGGTAGTTACTCTTGCTGG
>NW_018127891.1:1496506-1501014 GCF_001952655.1 Monopterus albus | reverse complement strand
TTAAATTTTTCTATGCTGGCTCCAGGTGCTCTATAAATACAGCTTATTACAACATTTTTCTTTTTTTCCACGAGTATTTCTACAGTCACAGACTCCAGCAAATTATCAACCACCCTTGACATTTTCTCCACTTTCTTATAACAAAAGTTTTTATCTATGTACAAGGCCACACCACCTCCCATCTTATTCTCTCTGTTTGTGCATACCAAGTCGTACCCATCAAGGTCAAAATCCACTCCCCTTACATTATTCATCCAAGTTTCAGAAATAGCAATTATATTAAAAGAATGTTTTAGACTACTAAGATAATGTTTTATACTCTGAAAGTTTGCGTATAAACTTCTGCTATTAAAGTGAATTAGTGACAATTTAATAAGTGATAACTTAATAAGTGTCTTTTGCTTGCTTAACAGCAATAGACTTTTCCAGATATCACCATTATAAAAGTCAGTTTAAGAGTCAACATAGTGCACTTCACTTGTCTTAATATGGAAACGTTCTGCCAAAGCCTCCTGTGACCCAGACTCATCGAACAGCAGTACTGGCTTCTAAAAGGTTTTGAGTGAGACTGACCTCACTAACCAGTCATTTTGCATTCTTGTTTCTTGTAATTTCATAACTACAAATATCTGAAGAGCTGGGCAGAGCGTGGTGGAGCGTAGCAGATTGTAGAAGAGCAAAGTGGAGCAGGGAGAGGGAGCACAGGGTGGTGGCGAGTGGTCAAAAAAAAAAGGTGGGAAATGCCTAAAGTTACCCACAGCCCAAGCTTATGTAGTTTGTTTGTTTTATTCGAACAACAATTCAAAATCCCCCAATTTTTATGATCATATAACAAACAAAAGCTTCAGGTCCTGGCATTTAATTTGGAGCCACCAAAACTTTGCCATTTTTGCTTGTTAAATGATTAGTCTGTTTGTTTGATTTGGACCACTCACATCCTGGACACGAACTCTTTGAACTCCTCCCCTCTGGACCGCGTTGCAGGTCACTGCACTGCGCCAAGACAACCAGACACAGAGACAGTTTCTTCCCCCGGGCTATTACACTCTTGAACAGCTAGTCTGTGTTTGCTCTTTTAACTTGCATATATTTTGTTTTTATTGCTGTGCACATCGGGGGCTGCTGGGCTGGAGTCAAATTCCTTGTATTTTTGATAATACTTGGCAGTAAAGTTTATGATTAAAGTAGTTAATTGTTTTCTGGATTGAATCCCTATTGCAGAAAATTGGACTCCTAAACAAAAAAATACTGTAAGTTCAGTGGCCAGGAAATCAAGTGCCCACAACTTCTCACAGCTTGCCTCATGTTTACCATCCAGGCTTTGGTGATGTTTCAGTCAAAGAGATAAGAGATGCAAAAGATCCAGTTTTTTTCTGGATGGAGCATGTGAAGTACAGTTTGTGTTCCTCCCTTAAGATTTGATTAGTCGCTTCCTGTTTGTGCTAGTGTCCACAAACATTTGGTAAAAGAGGATCAGTCTGTGTCATCTCAATTAGGAAAGACTGGAAACATGAATATTATGAAGGCCCCTATGTGACTCATGATGACAATGCAGTTTTATTTTTAAAAAATCACTATCTAAGATTTTCTTGTAAGCTGAAACAGCTTTAAGATTTAAACATTACAGAGTACTACTCACTCCTGTTGTGCCTGTAGCAGCTCCAGAGCCATCTTCAGCTCCTTGATCTCAGCCTGCAGGCTTTCCACACTTGGCTCTTCTTTATGTGTCACAGTTCTGCCATCCACTAGTAGTTTGGGAGGCGCTGGTCGAACAGGAGGTGGTGTTTTGGATTGAGGCTCAGGCTTTGCAGGTGGTGTCATGAGGTTTTCTGTACCCTGCAATGATTTTGGTGGATTGGCATGACATTGTACAGACAAATCAACTTCACTGGCTTCATGCTAAAATATTTACTTATTCAAGTGAATGCAAACTACACAATGGACATTTTGTAATTTCTGAATCAGTGCTGAAATTGGACTTAAAAACTCATCCTGACATTTAAAAAAAAAAAAAAAAAAAAAAAAAAAGTCATCAGCTTTATTTAATCTGGAAATCAAAGTTACAAACCTCTTGCAAGCCAGGTAATTTTGTTGTTTGGAGCTTTTTTGGCTGTGATTCTGGTTCTGTCTGGTCAGTGACACCCTGAGCCTGTGGAAGAGAATCAGCCACAGCCTTAAAGACAATCTCAGCTAACAATCAGTCCTCATAACCTGCTTTAAGAACTGTCTTTTTGTCAGCCCACTACAAACCATAAAGGGATACTTTAGGGAAGGAATGCCTTCATTTCCCAGAATGACTTTGTAACTCAGGTATCAGGCACAGACTTGTTGCCGTCAGTGTAAAGTGGGAATGCTGGCAGGTCATGAAAAACTTGGGGTTTATAACTAGTGCCTTTTCTCTTGTTGAAATGCATCTCATTGCTGTACTGCATTCTAATCCACTGAGGGCGCAAGTCCAGAAATTCTTGTCTCTTCCTCTCTTAAAATAGTTTTTCTTGTGTAACTGCTGAAGCTTAGAGCAAAGTGGGTGAGTCTAAGAAATCAAAAATCAATTACAGCCCATGGCATAGTTTGAAAAACATTTTTTGTTGTAAAATTGCAAGTTGTACTAGAAATGGTAATAAAAATATATACCATCAAACAAGAAAGTGGGCATGAAATGTGTGAAAAACAATTCACAGAAGCCAGTAATGCCCCACTGTATACCAAAAATGTAGGTCAAGTGCTTTTACCTGATAAAGAAGGGATCTGCCTCACTGTTGCCGTGATAAACTCAAGTAGCAAAGTTCACCTACAGAATAGTGCTTAGCACTACCCTTGTGGTTTAGCAGGTTGCATTTCCTAGCACAAGTGTTTAGTGTATAATTGTTACTTCCTTGTTGTTCATACCTACATACCGTTCATACAAGCAAAGGTTGTCATAAGGAGGTGATTCATCAGTATTAATCTGTTGCTGGACTGGACTTACTGAGGCTGCTGTGACCAGGCCTGAAGGTGGTCTCCTCTGAGGGGGTTTGGCTCTGTTTGCTGTAGGATGACTCAGCTTTTCAGTCTGTACATCCAGTCCATCAAACTGGTCAGCCTGTTTCCCCTCTGGTTGTTTTGGTGGAGGAGGAGGAGGCACGTCATCATTGGTTCTACTGAACATAAGAGTAAAATGTTACATTATGAGAGTGAATGAAAAGTGGGAAACACGAGGGCGAAAAGAACCTGAATTTCTCCTGATCTATTGAAAGTAATTGTTGTGGTGCACAGGATGCAGTTCAGTTAAAAAAAAACAAAAAAAAAAACCTAAACTCTGATGGGTGCAGGTGCAGAGTGTGGCAGCTATGTCATATTTTGTCCTGACATACTGTATGTTTGGCTTTCGCAACACACATGAGATCATTGCAGGTCTCCAAAGTCACAGCTCGGCTTGCATAACCTACACACACTGATGTTATCTGACATGAGGTTTTTAGAAAACATCTTAAGTGTAAAGGCCTAAAAGAGTGATTTTATACAACAATTAAGAAGAGTTCTCAAGAGAGCTGAAAATGAATCCCCATTTAAACATACTCCCTTGTAAACACTTCTCGGAAAAAGCTTTTTGTCCATTTGCAGCCTTTAAGACGGTGCCTTTTTTGTTTTCTCAGTTTTGTGTGTTCATGTTTTGCTCAGGAAACAGGAAATAGGCCGCTCTCGTCTGTTTAGTCCTGATCTGACTCATCCCAAAGTTTCCACTAAGTTGCTGAAGGCTGGGCATCCTGGCATTCTTCTTTAAGGACACCATAGCAACTGGTGGTGGCAACCAAAATCTTTAACATCTAAAGGCTCCACTCCTGGTGCCAGACCAAAGAGGCAAAAGTATTCTGACATTTCTTAAGGGTCTGTTGCTTTAGAAAGCTTGCAAATGAATTACTGTTTATGTGTCTTGAGTTGTGGGATGTAGTCGCCAGTAAATCTTAAATGTTGCACATGAAGATTAATAGCAACAGAGAACATCAGACCTGCTTTGGCAGCACTCACTTGGGTAAAACCTTGTTAGGTTTGTCTTTGACTGGAGGTGGGCTGGGCTTGTTGATGGATGGCAGCTTCACTCTAGTTGGAGGATTGCTTCTTATGTCCTTAGTCTCTGGTTTATCATCTGTAAAGTCAAGTCATCACTTTGCTATGCACAGTTTGTTTTTGGATGGAATGAGTTCTAATAGTGTTAAATCTGTGATGAATGCCAGTGGTATTTATACCTTTTGTATTTGCTGGGCTACCTCTCTCCATCGCTGAGGGCTCTGTCTTCACTGGAAACAAACAAACAAAACCCAAGCAGAAAAAGTTGCATTTAGTCTGTAAATTGAATGTTTGCACCTAATTTAAAGTACAGCATGTTATTTGGTCATGGCCACTGCAACGGCAGAACGCAATTTATTTATTTAGTTTATTTAATCGGGAGGTTCCATAGTGATTTCAAGCCTTTTTTATTATTATTATTATTATTATTATTATTTTTTTTTTTTTTTACAATGGATATG
>NW_018127891.1:1489139-1496239 GCF_001952655.1 Monopterus albus | reverse complement strand
GATATGTGGCCAAAATGGTGGGGTTGGAAATTACAAACAGTTAAATATTGATTAAACCACATATTAACATTACAATCACATAAAAAGCTGTCACTACAACTCCTTTAAAATGCCATACTAGTTCAGGAATTGCAGAGACTTGGCAAATGAAACAGATGTCAAGGAGTTTACAGTCATCTTAAATTTGGTTAATGATACCAATTTGTCCAATTCAACTTCTTTCAGCAACTTGTTCCAAGTATTTGGAGCAGAAAAAGAGAAGGCCTCCTCTCCCATCTCCATCCTAGCATATGGAGTCATGAGCTGATATGTATCCTGTGATCTTAAGTTGTAGATGGGACAAAGAATTTTGAACAATACATTTACAAAGCTACCAGGGTAACTTGGCACCAGAAGGCAATGAATCTGTGACATCCTATAGAGATATTGTCACTTCAAGTACATTGGCCATGAGGAGGAAGTTTCTTTAAGTAATATCTGTCATTTCCCAGGTGTGTGTGGGTGTGTGTATGTGTATAAAACTGTACAAGTATCGAGCAGGTTGTTGCTAAAAAAAGAACAAGCAGGTTCAGCATATCTGCCTTTAATAAAGTTACTGGAGCTTCCACACCTCATGCAGGTGTGGCTTTTCCTGCAATAAATGAAAGCAGTGATATGCTCTGCTTAAATCAACACTCATTAAAGTATTATTGGTTTTGTTGACATGACTTAGAACTGTTACAATGCCAGTAAAAAGCCATGGGCTTACTTTATTAGCTAGAAAGATAATTTTGTATGTGTTTACTTTAGAAGGCACCATGGATTCTGTTCTAGGTTAAGAGCAGTTGCGTGGGAAAGCAAAGATGTGTATGTTACTGCAGTAGCTGTAATAGCAGAACAGTTCCCAAGGGTCTTCATCAGGGACAGCCACTCATAATAATACTGTCCATGAGAGAGCTTTGCCTTGGAGACTGAGAGAATAGATGGCTAAATTATGATGCCTCATGGAACTGAAGTTAATGTGAGGGATCCCTGTTTTCCATGAACATTAAGCGCTTAATAACAGACAGGGCTGAGGAACCAGGTTACAGCCCTGCTAAATAAATACAAGCACAAATCAAAGTAGCAGAACTGCTTTACCACATTGCACAACAACAGTTAGCATAATGCTTAGGAGTCTGATTTGGAGGTGAATAACAGACTAGATGAGAACACAGGGAGCCTACCTTGACTGTTCAAACCATAATGCAACATTTCCTCTCGAGCAAACCATCCAGAGAAGTAGTAGCTCAAGTGCTGCTTCTTGTACTGACTGTGAAAATCTCTCTGACAGAGCTCTCCCCTACCACAACCCTCCCACCCCCTTGTTTCCTCTAAGACTCCAGAACCATGTCACATGACCAGTCTCACCATCCCCCCCCCCTCACTATAGGCTTCCCATGAGAGTTCTTGTTGATACTGTGTGAAAATAAAAATAGCTGTAATGAACGTAATACGGTGGCAGTAAAACGTGAGATAGTGCTGTATTCAGTTTGTTCAGGTGACATCTCTGAGTATCTGAGCACTTTGAACAGCAGTGTTTTCACCTGCCTGTTTGGCCACAAAATGTTTTGAGCATGCATTTTGAATTTCTGGCTAAGGAGAGCTGGAAATGTAGTTGTTAAAAAAAATATTGGTCCAGAAATTTGCTAAATTTGCAACTTGCACCATAGACGCCACTCCTCAGCTGAAATGTGACTACAAACCACATCCTGCCCTGATTGGCTCATAGATTTGGTGATCATCTTGTTTCAAAGGCTGAATGCATTCACTCTTTTTAAGTTACCAATAGCTGTAATAATTGTGTGAATACATTAACAATGACAATTCAAAAACTTTAAGGTAATCCAAATCTGTATAAGGAAAACCCAGTACAATGGTAGCACCTGAGGTATATTGAGTTATTTATATTTAATTTCAGTGGTGGAAAGTAACTAAGTACATTTTTTGAGGTATCTGCTTCTTTACAACTTCTCTAAATTTTAGAAGCAAATACTGTACTTTTTTTTTCATGCTACATTACACTTATTTTGTAATTTTACTTTTCAAAACCAGATTAATATGAAAATTATAGTATAATCATAAGACTTTATTCATCCCTGGTAGGAAATTCACAAGCTACCCAGCACTATGTAAAGTCATTCAAGTTATAAGCATGTGAGGTAGTTAAAACTAGCTCCCTCTTTACCAGCTGGACAATTAAATGTGATGTACACGCCCAGTGGCCCACACCCCTGCTGTTATGAGATGCTTTTAGAGGCTGGTACTTGTACACTTTGGAGCCATTGTGCCCAAAGTCCTGGACAGTTAGGTTTGCCTATCAGGCAAATAGATCCACTGAAGAGGCCTTGTTCCTGTGCTGCTGTCTGATCAGTACATGCTCTTTTCTTACCTGTGACTTTCACGCAGCCACTGCGCGCAGGCCGTTGTCTTGTAGTGTCAGCCTAGAGGAAGAGAAATGCAAAATTCAGCAGGTTGGCAAGTACATCCCATGTGAACCGGAGGCATTTATATTTTATACATTCTTTCCACTGAGGGAATTTTCAATGAGTAATTCCAAAACAGAGGATGTTAAAGACAACCCTGAGTCACAGCGGACTGGCTGCAAACTTCGTAAATCATTACAAATACCAGTCGGTGAAGGATGGACACATTGTCCTTTTGTATTTTAATAGATTTCAAAATAAGAAAAGGGTATAGCCAGTATTAATTACTGTAAAGCATGTCAATGGTCGACTCCTTGATTTTTGAGGAAGTTCCACTCTAACTCTAGGATATATATGAGGTATGTGTCAGGTCCACTCACTTGCAAATTGTCCGTTGGTGGTATAACCATGACAAAGTTGTCAGGAAAGAGGCCACAGCGTCCATTCAGCTCTCCCTCCCACCAGCCTTCATCCTCTATGTCCTTCAGATGGAGATCATAGAGACACACTAGAAGCTTGAACATGACATGGCCCTTTGGGACGTGAAATTGTTGCCCATGAGGTTACCAAACAGTCACTACTGAGCTGGGTGACTGCCACATTTGTATCAATTAAATATGTGCGTCATGTTGTGAAAATATTTTCCCTTGAAAGTAACACGACTGGTTTGGCTGGAGGACAATCACGATACACCTGTGACTACTCAGAAAATAAATAGCTTCCAGTCTGTAAAGAGCATGACATCAGACAGATTAGAAACACTGCCAAATAACAATAAAATGTGCTCTAACCTTCCTCAGTATCACAACAGTGTCCCCCTTTTTCAGATCCAGCTCATCTGCTGCTTTGGCCTTGTAGTCAAACATGACTTGGCAGCACTCCACCACTGAGAAGATGTATGAGATAACATGATTACTACTCCTGAAGAACTGAGCATTATTGTACAGTATGTGTGGTTAGAATAACAGGTTTTCTCAATGACGACTTATCAGCACTGAAAGCAAATTTCAGATTACTAACTCGGAGAACAGCATAAAGGGCGTTGTGTCTAAGCGGAGATAAAGATTGTAAACCCTTGATCCCTGACAGACATTCCGCTCTGATGTCACCCTCTGATTAATCAAACCATAAACCATTCAAATAGAAGTACGTGAATTAACACTTCTCACATGTCAGGGTTCGTCAGGAAGTAGACCTGCTTGTTTTGCTTTTGATATTCACAAATATTAGCCAGTGTCTAAGGTGAGGGTATCACCTTAATGTCTAGTTCATAATTTTGCCAGCACTTTAACTGTGTTTACGAACAAACAAAACCTTCATAGCAGCTTGTGACTGGACTTTAGGCAAAATAAAATGTAAACTTACCACATTTTCCTTTGTTCCTCACACTTGCCTTCTGACTTATCTTTATGGGGGACAAAAAGAGTTAATTACAAGTTAAATGTGCGTCATACATGTTTCAGGAAGTTATTTTGGCACTACATACTTCCTTATTGAACACAGAATTAGTGAGCTTGGGTCTTGCTTTGACCTCATTGTGCTTGCTCTCTGTAAAGAGAATAACAAAGTTCAGTGATTTAAAAAAAAAAAATTTATGCCAAAAAGGAACAATTAAAATACACAAACATTTGGTTTTACCTACCTTTAGGGGAAACAAAAATTTCTTTGACAAAATTTGATGGAAATGCTCCCACTTTTCCATTTTTCACCCCCATCCACCATCCATCTTCAATCTGTCATGTAGATTGCATCAAGAAGAGAGCAAAACAAGAAAAATGTGAGTTAATCAGTGTATTCAATGTCTGTGATTATGCGATAGCATAAACATCCATACAGACTCTTAGAACTAGTCAGACCAGTTCACATACTTTTTCATAAAGCTGTAATGTGACAGCCCAGTAGCCAGATAAAGAGATTGTATTTCCCAGTAAAAAATAAAATCATATTACGAAACGTTTTTTTTTTTTTTTTTTTTTGGTTTGCTGCGATTCATCACTGCCCTGATTCACATATAATGGTCAGGTTTTTGTTTAGTGAGATGGTTCAGGAGCCAGCTCGATAATGTCTTGCTTCCAGCCACATCACGTGTGGTCTGTCACAGCTCATTTGCAGAGCGTGTTGAGTCAGTGTTTTGGTTATTTGAGTTGAAAAGTGACTGAGTGAGAAGTGATAAGAACTCTACCTCTTTGATGATCTCTATAGTCTCACCAACAACCAGCTCCAGCTCATCTAGATTCATGGGGCTGTAGGGAAACCTCACATTTCCTCACTTGTTTCACCATCTTTGCTGAAAAGAGAAAAATCAGCAGTTATGTCACCGGACACATGTAAGGTTTACAGTCCACTGGTAATACTAATGGAGAAGCTAGAGCTCAGTAATGGCATGTTTAGCTTGACAGAAAGCTGAGTATTCAAGTCTGAACAGGCTAGTGCTAAGACTGCAAAGCACTTGGCACACATTCATGTCTAAACCTGATCCCTCAAAGGTGTAGTGTTTTTATCTGCACTGTTTTCTTACATTATAATTTGGTTATCTGTGGAGGATGTGGTAAACTGTCTGCTTACTCGCTGCACTGTCGTACCGAGTGCATGCACCACACTGACCACAATTTTAAGCACTTGAGTTACAGTAGAAAAAAGTTTTATAAACCAATTAATTATTCTGAATATTAAATGTAATGTAATTATTTAGAACTGACACAGTGTGTCTGACATTGCAATGCCAGAATGCAGTAAAATCGCATCTGGTTCAATTGTTTCAGATCAATATGCGAGCCATTTGATATAATTGATGGTATTTCTCCGTCTTTTGAAAAACAGATTATTAAAGGTAATTTCATTTTGGGTCCAATGTATGAAATATGCAGATGTTTTAATTTTTTTTTTTAAGTAATGGCACATAAAATCAGAAGGTATTAGCCTGAGAGGTCTTTTCACACTATCAGTGAACAGGTGAACAATGTGTGAGAATTGACTTAGCATTGTACTTTTTCTAAGGCTTCGTGGTTCCCTTGAGCTGTCACCCATCAAGTAGATTGGCACCTCCTGTAATAAAAACCGAAAACACATATTTTGACATGTGCATAAAATAAACACATGGTACAGTTACATTGTAATGCAGTGGACTGTATAGCATTAACAGACCTTGACAAAGTTAGCAGGGAAAATGCCCCTCTTTCCTCTCAGCTCCCCCTCTAGCCATCCTTCCTCACTGGCCTTAGTGACGTTTTTCACCACATCCCCCACTCTTATTGTGATCTCGTCTGCAGTGATGCCCTCAAAGTCCATCAGCACCAGCACCTCTACAGTGGAACCGTAAATGGGGCAGAAAATTAGACTCTTTGCACAAATGCTTGCATACTTGGCTCGCAAGTGATGTGTCCTGACATTTTAAAACTCAGACCAACCTCTAAGCTTTGGAAGCTAGCCAATGTTAGCCAGGGTCTGAAGTGAATCTGTATTATTCCAGATAAACCATACTGTTTGTCTTTTATCACTAATCATCATTTTCTTGCAGCATTAAGGAAACTGAGCTGAACTGAAAAAAAACCCCAACAAACTACCAAAGCATCAGTCAGTTTACTACGTTTTATGTATTGACATAAAAAGATCTCTGGATAATCAGTCTTTACCTATTCAACAAGCAAAATGCATAACCGTATTCAGTCTGTGCAGTGGTATCCATGCACCACTGCCACTGTGTTTTTTGCATCAAATCAAATCAAATTTTATTTGTATAGTGCCAAATCACAACAAAAGTCATCTCAGGACACTTTACAAAGTAAGGTCTAGACCTTACTGTTATCAATATTATTACATAGGGAAAACCCAACAAATCCCCCTTGAGCAAGCACTTGGCAACAGTGGGGAGGAAAAACTCCCTTTAACGGAAGAAACCTCCGACAGACCCCGGCTCTTGGTGGGCGGCCTTCTGCCTCGACCGGTTGGGGTGAGTGGATAGAGGAGAGAATGTCAACTTAAAATACCTATCAAATTAACAGCACTTGAAGCAGACACAAAGCAACTCAGTGTTGTCTTCATTTCGCTATTTACTTTGTATTTTATGACCAAACCCCGATTCCAGCAAACAATACAGCTAAGAGATAATTCCGTCTATAAAACAAAACAATAGCACTGACTCACCCATGGTAGCTTTTTTTTTTTGGTTCTGTCTTGGATTCAAATCTCCTTCACAAAGCACCCAAAGCAGCAAGCAGACTCTTGACAAGAAGGGGAAAAGAGTGTCGTTGTGTTGTCTAAGGCTGATAGATATGGCCCTTCCTACTTGTCAAACATTAAGCAACTTTTCTTGAGGCTAGATATGGCAAGTCAGCTGCAAAGAGTAGGATGGGTCACAGAAAGAGAGAGAGAGAGAGAGAGAAGGAGGAGAGATAAACAGGTACGACAGGTTTATAGTGAAAGGACAAAGCTCTGTATGGAGTATGACAGTATGGTTCCTCTCCACAAGAAAAGAAAAAAAATTAGAACACGCAACTCGGTTACACTTCAGTCCTGTTGCACTCTTTTTTTGTTCTCCTATAGTGTCAAGTAGTTTCAGATTAAAACCAATTCTAGTTCAATGTTGTATGTATGTATGTTTTTTTTGTGTGTGTGCCTGTCATATTGTTGTTGTGAAACAAAGTGACTAATAATAGA
>NW_018127891.1:1488595-1489116 GCF_001952655.1 Monopterus albus | reverse complement strand
CGAAAGTCTCAGAAAAAAGTGCCAAAATACACTTTACTGAAAGATGATGTACTTTTAGTGTTAGTCCTATATTTTGGTCATTAGACCTGGTTTACTTAAGTACTCCTTTTCCTGCCATGTCACTGACATATTACAGTTTTTCTCTTACGCTTTCATTCATTTCTCACAACAGAATTGAAGTTTGCAGATCTCCAAGTGCATTTGTCAAAACAACACGTACAAACTGCACAACATAGTGGATAACCGGAAAAAGCGCGTCACCTGCTCAAAATGCTTTGTCTATCGTGCAAAAGTGTGTTTTTTCATCAATCATTGTGTCAGAGGCAGCAGAATCCCATGTCATTTCCTCAACAATGTGAACGTGACAGGCAAAATTATTAGTCATGTTGTCAGTAGAACATCATACTCAGTTTTTGTTATTTACTGTAAACTATACTCAACTCAGGTTTTGATGACTAGAAACCACTAAATTACCGTACTGGTGTGTGTCATAATTTACAGTGTCCCTCCGGTAAAAAAAA
>NW_018127891.1:1478366-1488238 GCF_001952655.1 Monopterus albus | reverse complement strand
CAGCAGTGTCATCCGTGTATGTGGCTGATGATCATAAACCTTCCACCGCCAAGCCGAGAAAAACTCTTCAATTGGGTTCAGGAATGGGGAGTAGGGTGGAAGGAATTCAATCAGCATCCTGCGGTGGTGGACAAACCACTGCCTGATGTTGTCAGAGCGATGGAAACTGACATTATCACAAATTACTACATACTTTGGTACATCATCTTGATTGAGGTCCCTCTCCTCTTCAGGAATGACATTTCTATAGAGATTGTCTAAGAATGTAAGGAGATGCTGTGTGTTGTACGGTCCCATAATAGGAATATGAGCTAGCACACCTTGGTCTGACATAGCAGCACACATAGTGATGTTTCCTCCCCGTTGGCCTGGGACATCAACAGTAGCTCTCTGGCCGATTAGATTTCTACCACGCCTTCTGCCTTTGGCCAGGTTGAAGCCAGCCTCATCCAAGTATATGAAGTTGTGAGGTGGTTCTCTTCGTTAACGAAGGTGAAGACTCACCTGAGAGCAATTTCTCAATTCTGGACATATTTCTTAGCAAACATCTACTCACACTTTGTAGAAATCTGTACAGACATACAATTCTGAGAACATGTTCACTCATTTTGATAGTACAGACTTCCAACCTGAAAAAAAGACTAATTGGTTTGGTGGTTGTGACATTTCAGCTGAGAACCAGGACAAGTTATTTTGCACAGCTGGACAAAAGCAACAAGAATTGTCAAAAACAGCTGACAGATGTACAGAACCATTTGCATGTTGTCCAAAAGCAATTGCAATTTGATGAAAACAACAAGAAATTGCTGATATGATGTGAACAACTGACAACAGAATCTGACGGTTGAACGAGTAGTTCTGAGAAATGCAGTTCTGTTGTGAGAAATGAATGAAAGTGATAGAGAAAAACTGTAATCCTATCAAGTCAATATAGTGTATGAAAGGAGAATAAATATAACTTTTGTCAGTTTTCTTATTTTACAGTAGTCAAGTATCTTTGGGTGTTTGTTACTTGGAAAACACCAACTTGAGAGCCTGAGATATTGTATTGGGCCATTTTAGAAATTCTGCGTTTTGATGTACTATTGTGCGAGAATGTGTGGTGTCTTGCCTCATTTGTCTAGATTTAGTGTATCTCTCACTATGCATATGTTTAAATTGTGACCTGTGAAACTTGGCTTTATCTAACTCAGTACAGGAGATGGTAATATTTATAGTTAATGTTGTACATTACATGGTCCCTTACAGATGTAATAAGATATACCAATTTGATTATTTGAGGAAATTATTGATAATATGAATTTGCTGCAGTGTTTTGAGGAGAAAATCAGGCTGTTAACTAAAAATGTAAAAGCAGTTGGGCATTGCTTTTAGGTTCTCAAGATTGTTGTTCAGTAGAGCACAATGCTGTAGATTGCTGCAGATGGCTGTAGGTCTTGCTGTGGAGCCATTTTTTTTTCCCCATGATCTTTTCCATAAGCAGGTTAAACTGGAGGCAACTGCAATGATGGCTGGGAAGTGGTTTTTCAAATAATTACTTTTTATAAAAATTACAATAAAGACGCATCAAAGCCATGATGAAGGAAATCAGTGTCTCTTTAATTTACAGTCTAAGAAAAGACAGTAACAACACCTATTTGAAAAAGCTATTTTTCATAAGCAGGTAACCTTCAAACAATTAAACATGAATCTAAAACGATAGGCCTGTACTGTACAAATAAGACCAGGGCATCCAGAGCAAGGCACACAAATTCTCATTCAGTTGCATGAGCTATTAATCAAAGATTATTAATCAGAGATGAGACTAATCCTAGACTTAAGAAGAACAATCACAAAAAATGTGAACTGAAAAAACATTTATGATCCTCACCAGATAAACTTGTTTCTGTTACAAACTAAACAATTGCTAATTTTCAACCTGTTTTATCAGTGTTGACACAGTTGCACTCAATTTACATAAATGATTAAATCATCCTTGCATGAAGAAAAGTTTGCAATCAGCAGATGAAAATCACATCAAAATCTACAGGAAAGGAAAAACCTAATTCATTATCCTGCCTAGGCAGGTACAAAGACTAAGATGAATATCTCTGGAGCAAAATAAATCACTATCAGTATTATACATTGATAAGTGTTATCCAATCTCAAGAGTAGAAATCAGAAAGCGAAATGTTTCATGAACATGTAAAATGGTACTATATAGGTAGTTAAAAATCTCATGCCGCCAGCTAGTATTGTAGATCATGATGATGACTGATTGTACAGTTACGGACTGCATGACTTAACCTATGACTCCATACAATTTGGTCCCGTTGTCATAGCAGGGTCATTTGTGGTGTGCAGAATTATTTAAATGGTGATGTTTTCATGTCAAAATAAACTACAGTGTTACAGTGTTGTCATTTTTAATTAAACAAGACACAGTTCAAAACAATGTTTTTACCTCATAGTTATGGTAATTGGAGTAAATTTTAATTTATTCACCTATAAAGTGACTTATCTAGTAGTCTACTCTGACTCAGAAGACATTTCTACATTTGTATAAGGCACAATCTGGTTTTTATTACAATGTAATGTTCTCTTGCTGCTAAAAGTACAGGACCCTTCAAGGAGCTATTCTACAATCACATCAATGAGCAAAGTGTAAATATTACCAGAATGCTGCAATAAAGAATTCAATTTACAATGAAGCAAAGAAACATAACAAAAACTTTCATGAGAACACAACAATTCATTGTGAAACAGTGCTTCTACTGGTAACAAGCTGTATCCTGATGTAGGAAAAGCAAGAAGAAGTCTTCACCATAGACGAACATATACACTGTAGGGTTTTGTCCCTGTCCTCTGATAACCTGTACCCTCTGCAGCTTGATTTCCTCCTTTAGCTTGAGGGTTTAACCTGAGTGCATTGAAACACAGTGAGGTTACGGTGGGGTGAGGGTTTTGCAGGGGGAGTGTCACATAAACATGTACCATATAGCCACATTGTGACGAGTCGAAATGAACAGTCTCATTCACGTTTCCAACCCGTGAGTTTTGGTTTTGTTTTAGCCAGCCATGCTGCTAACATACTCTACGTTAGCACCAATTTCTACCGCCGGTGGGTCGGCATGGATTGAAAAAAACAAACAAAAACAAAACTGTTTAACACCCAATAACTAGCAAAAATCCATGGGGTGTCATTATGGTGCATTTATAACTATGGCTAAAAACTGAGAATGAATTTCAGTGAATGCTCATGATAAACAAAAGTCATCTTCCTGTGGGCATCCCCCATTACCCCATTACATTATGTGATTGGTCAACGCAACATCTTGCTGATGATGTTACTGTGCATTGTTGAAAAAGCTGATCCAACTTTTTTTTGTCGCACGAGGCTGCGTCGCTTTGCCAGAGCCCCCTGTGGGGAGGTCTGTATTGTTTCACACCTTCTGAAACTCATTCTGATCACACCCTTACTCCTGCCATAATTACTATAGCCATTAGAGGTTGCCTAACAATTAACCATGGGTCATGATAAGCTGTTTGCACAGACAACCCATTGAGTTTTTTTTTTTATTAAGAGAAGGACACCATCAGGCAATGGTTGTCGAGTCAAAGTGAGCATCCTGTGCTAAAATCTAAACCTAAAAGCTGAACAGAACATTTATTCTGCATTTATTGATCCATTTGGTGGATTAAAATCACCGAGTCAGATCTAAGAAAAACTAAGAAAATTAAGATTTACAGCAGACCGTTTCCCTGCTCAACTATTCACTTCATCAATTTCTCCCTCTTCACGGTCCTGTTCTGCATTTTCATCTTGGATGCCAACTTGCTCGCCATTGAGCTGGAACTTGTCATGGGCCCATTTGGGGCTACTGGTGTTGGAGCCCCCAGTGGCTTTGCAAGTGATGAATCGTGCCCTTCCACGCAGGAAGCTTCCCCGTCCCCACCCTCGATTGTCCACCCACTTGCACTCTGCCTCAGAATCTCTGTCGTCATGCTGGGAGAAGCAAGGAAAAAGGATGGAGGTGTGTCAAGACAACAAGTGTCAAAGTACAAACCTGAGCTAGATTACTAGCATGTGGAAGCATTGAAGAAGAAAGCCCTACCAGGTAGTATTTTTTGCTCTTGGGTGTGTACTCTGGGTCCCAGTCGTCACTTTTTGGGATTACTGCCATGCTCACGGGGTTACTGTTTCCATGACAGTTCCCTCTGTTCCAGCCCCTTCCATGAATTTGTAATTGCTGTAATTAGAAAAAAAGCAAAGTAACTGACACAAAGCAAGTTGTTGGAGTCAAATGTACATTGTAACCAGGCAAGCTATTTCTCCAAACTACACTCCTCCCAGAGAATCCCTTTTAAAACACCACCAATCCAATAACATTAAATAAACATACAAGTCCTCCATGTGGCTTTCCTCTGTCGGATCCTGGTGACGCTCTTTCATCCAGTCGCGCCCTGTTAAAGCCTTCATCATTGGAATCAGACTTGACATGAGACAAATCTTTTTGGGACTCGGACTCAGAAGATGAGGATGAACTTGAGCGAGAGCGCTTCTTCTTACTTTTCCTAAAAGGAGAAATGATACATGCTCAATCCTTCATGCCCAGCTGTTTATAACAAACTATTCAACATATTTGTAGACATAATTACACTTACTTTGATCTTTTGTGGCTTTTGGCGTACCGTTCCACAGATCTCTCTCTACTAGGATCTGGAGAAACTCCCATATTTCTCTCCTGATCCTGATTATAACCTCTTTCATGGGTGGAATATTTTTTACGGCGCTCAATGTCCAAACGGAGATCTGTTGAGTCACCCTTCATCTTTTCCCCACCGTCCTGAGCAAAACAAAATAGAACACAGCGTCGTGGACAAACTTTGGATTAGCACTTAGATGCTATCACTTTGCCCAGCCAAGCTGGTTTGTATTTTAAATAGTGAAGTCCATGGGAAAGTGGGGAAAACCCAAGTAATAGCCAGCTGGCATTAATAGAACCAAGCCATTCTGGAGTGAATTTTCCAGTGCAGGGCCAAACCAGTAGTTTTGCATGTTTTGTGTACTACCTAAAAATTGAAACCATTCATCAAAACATATGTTTTTATGACTGATTTTTCTGCTTTCAGGGAAGCTATTTCATATGGTATGAAAATCAAGTTGAAAAGACCTACTTAAGCTAGGCGATCCAACCCTCTAAACAAGTCAGCTTTATTTTGTCAGAGTTGCATTATTGCATGGCCAGCCATCAGAAGGGTGTTTTGAAAACCACCTCAGTGGTGTGTTTCAGTGCTCGTGGAACATGCCAAGACATGACAAGAATCTGAGATGTGAAGAACCCACTACTCAGGGGCAACAAAGAGCACAAACATATTTCACATCATCCTTGGTCAGATGTCAGCAGCTGATTCCCACATTTTACACACGTGAAGGCTGCACTGAGGTGCTTCAAGTAACGGTCTGAAAGCAAGTGGTTTCACCAACCCCAAGTCTCTGAATGCTGACTGTGGGGGATTTCCTATTTAAAACAAGTTTCATGCCACTGTAAGTTGATTACCATACCATACTGATACCATCAGCTGTCAGCAATAACTGCATGGATGGTGGGAAACCAATCTAGAACCTTTGACTTATGCTTTGGGAAATAGTTTGTGGTAAATAGGCATTTGACTAGGACATGCAAAACCACCAGTATGGTTCTTAGAAAATGGTGAAGAACAAGAAGGTACAATCGTTCATGCTTATTTGAGCTTACATAATTTAACATTGTTTTTAGTAGTATTTATGTTTCATGTTCACAAATGCTTGACCATATATGTCCATGCACAACAATAAAGAAATACTGTTGAGGGTTTTATTTAGAAAGTGAAGCATTAAAATATAAGCACAGGTGCATGAAGTGCTTGCTGTTGCTTATTTCTGTTCCTTATTTTTGTAAAGAATACTTACGAAGGCAATTGCTTAGTCCTTTGAACAGCTTGGGTACAGTGGCTTCCATTTCTGACCTTATTTGATTCATTAGCCTTGGTCAGGCTTGTGCTCACAGTATAACCAATTCACCATGTGTGAAGGCGATATAACAACAAAGTGCCTTATTTTGCATTTGCATTTCTTAGACCTTAAGCATCTCCCTTCAGGGAAAGCCACAGGCTTTAAGAGTGCAGTCTAAAGGCATCTCGCTGCTCACTTGTTTGCTGTTGTTTTTCCAACATATTTCATACTGCAAAATGTTCAGTCACCTTGTGAGTGCCATCCTCTGAGCTTTTCATCGCCTCAAAAAGAAGAGTGTGTTTCATAAAAGCACTCGGTGAAATATCAATTCTCCTGCAAGAAAAAAGTAAAAAAAAAGACAATTAGACATGTACTGTAGTATGGTAACCAGAGTACAGGTGCCAACACAACAAACTGTGAGCTACATTGAATTGCAAAGACGACGCAAAACAGAAAAAGGAAAAGGGAAAAACTGGTGGCAAAGTAAAACTGACCTTCACTGAGCATGAGAACAAATTAGCCTGCTGAATTTCAGGTAGGAAAATACCTGAAAGCTGTTAAAAGAAGAGGTGAAGCCACAGAACACTGAAGGTGAGAGGATCACTGAATAGGCAACTCTACCTGTGTATCTCTGGGCTTTTTCTTGGCTTCATCATTTCCTTCTCTGCAGCTCGTCTTTGGTACATGGTGAATCGCTCGTTTAGAGTCGTGCCAGGAGAAGCAAAGTGCTGAGCTGTAAGGATTAACAATAAGAAATGGATTTTATTAGACATTTCAGACCATAAAGCGCATCAGTGAGGACTGCTCTGTGGCAGTATGAGCAGCATCAATGTGATAAAGTTCCCTGGTGTGTCAAGTATTAGTTCACCAAATACAGACATACCTCTACAGGTACTGTGTCCATAAACAGTTTCCTAGTTTGATATTCCAGAAAATATACTCCATATTGCCACCCTTACTGTTATGTTTTACATTCCTCTCAATACAAAACGCCGCTTTTTCAGAAAAAAATGCAATTGTGATGTACTTTCTCTGATTTGAAGGTTAGTATGAGTATATGTTGAGTAACTTTAATGCTCAAAGCCAATACAATATGGCCTGTGATTCTGAAAAATAGATGCTTTCCTTTACTAAAAAAAACTTGTTCATATTACACTCATTTAAATTGCAAACAGTATATCAAACGGCTTAGACACAGAGGACTCGCCTTTAATGTGGTGAACGATGGAGACGATGTGTTGAGCAAACAGCTCAGAGGGACTCCTTTGAACTGGAGCAGCCTGAACATGTTGAAAGATGGCACGGAACTCTTGATCCTTTGAGGACTGCACAAGGTCCTGAGACAACTGTCGCTCTTCTGCTAAAATGTCTGAAGAGCTGAAAAGACAACAATGTCTTATTGTTCTTTTAAAAAGGGCTAAAATGTTGTCCTCGAATCAGATAAAACAATTGTATCCACTCCAGAATGTGGTGGAAAAAGGAGTGGCCCAGGGCAGCCAATAGGGGGCTGGGCCACAGGGACTGCAGGAAGATAATGTAAACAAGGAAACCACCTGATGTGAGTGGGGTCAGATAAATGCTCAGCCCTCCACACAGACAGGTGCTTCCTGAGTCTTGCTCTCTCAATCAGTTGAGCTTCGCTGACCTCCTCACTTGCTTTTCTTTTTTTTTTTTTTTTTTTTAAATCACATCATTAGCCCTGAAAAAATCATTCAGCTGTTATGATGCTCACCTTATCAGGCTATCTCCAAGGAAATCCATTCTGACGTTAAATTTTGTTTCCTGTTTTCTTGAGGACATGAGAGGCGAGTCCTCTCCCCTGTCCATAAACTTCTCTCTGTCAGAGCTCCTCTTTGGTGGTGGTGTAGGAGAGGAGGTTGAGGGAGAGTTTGCCCTCTTCTTGGCTTTACAACTCATGTCTGGGGACAGTTCCTCAAACTTTCCTGCTAACTCCCTCTTGCTGAGAACAACTGCAAAGGTTGCTGCTTTATCTTGTTTTTGACTGAGATAGATCTCCTCTGCCATGGCGTCCAGGTCACTGTTACTACCTGTGGCTACCTGTGAATAGGTTGCATTCTGCCATTTGCCAAACAGTTCTTGGGCTGAGTGGGTGACCTTGCTCTTTGGTTTACAGGACTCGTCCCCATTGTGCCAGTCTTTGTGAAGTGACTTTGGATGAGGCTTGATGATGATTTCCATCTCTTGCTCCCCATCAGCAGGCAGGAAAGGAGATTTTTTCAAAAAGCTGTTCAGAGACACTTCATCAATGTCTTCTTTGAGCTTTCTTGACATTCTTTTAGAGTTAACTGCTGATGTTTGACTATTTGCTTTCCTCTGCTCCATATCCACACCATTTGCTTCTGTGTTCTTTGCATTTTCCCAAGCAGATTTAGCTTTTTTATTTTGCTCCTCCAAAAACCTAAACAATGACAAAGAGATGAAGACCTGCGTCTGATTGGGCATGCCACTTCAAACAGCTGCAGAAATTAAATGGTGAGTAAGCTGATTGTCACAGATTATTGCATTACAACCTCTACAAATATGATTTTAAAGCAGAAATGTCAGATAAGCCACAACTATCAAAATAAACACTCAAACTGAAATTTGAGTGAAAAACAATGCTGTTTAGAGGGATTAGGCATCCCTCTAAATCCCTGACTCGTATGTTAGTTTGTTATAACAACCCAAAGTTCACAAAGCCTAGGAAATGTCAAAATTAGTGTTATCAAAAGAAAAAAAAAAACATTAAAAATATTGTTAACTTGGTATCTGTACATCTACAAAGCTTGTTGGAAAGTGTTTTTAAAAAACAAAAAAATCAGCCTTACTTTCTGAAGGCAATGGAGATTGCCGTTTTATCTCCATTCAGGAATTCCTCACTGGAGAAGTCAAAGCTGAGAAGCATTGGGTCGAGACCTTCATTTGAGGGTTTTTTTGTTGAGGGTGAATTACACAGAATCTGCCAGGAGGGGGCGCCATTGCTCGTGTCATTTGTGTTTACAGGAGCAGGACTAGACTGGTTAGTAGGTTGGCTGTTCTGACCAACAGTAACAGCAGAATTTGCCAGAGGGCTGATTTTCTTTGGACTGCTATTGCATTCTGTCGGGCCCTGCCAGTTTCCCCCAGTTTTCCCACTGCCTGTAAATTCTTCAACATCACCTTCCAACACCCCAGCAAGCTCCACTGACTCCCCATCTCCCCCTCCTTCCTTCTGGGCCTCCTTTGAGACTGAGTGCTCCACTTTCACATCTTTGCAGTTTTGGCTACTCAACAATAAGTCTGGCCTGCATTTAGGAGAGGAGTGTGAGGAGGAGGAAGAACGCTGAGAGTGTCTGGACAACAGTGAGGAGGACCTGTCAGACTGGTGAGAGCGACCGTGAGGGGAACTTCCTGAGCGTCTCTGGAGGCTGTGCGATTGCCCTTGTGAATTATTTTGCTGCTGTTGGTACTGCTGTTGATACTGTTTTTGATTGTACTGATTGTACTGCTTGAAATTCTTCCAGTTGGGGCGGAAGTTGTTATTGTTGTAGCCCCTTCCACCACGCTGGTAGCGCCCACGTGGGAAATAGCCCCACCCTCGGCCCCTGTCCGGCCTCCGGAAGCCGCGGTGGTAACCCCGGAACTCCCGGTCGTTCTGGTATCCTCTGAAATATTTCTTGTCCCGATTATAAGATGGAGAATGAGATCTTGACCGTGACCGAGACCTAGAGCTATAAAAAAAAATAAAAAAGGCAACAAAAGCACAAAATTAACTTATAAAAAGAAAACAGTCATATATGTGTGTGTGTGTGTGTGTGTGTGTATATATGTGTGTGTGTATATATATGTGTGTGTGTGTATATATATGTGTGTGTGTGTATATATATGTGTGTGTGTGTGTGTGTATATATGTGTGTGT
>NW_018127891.1:1457352-1476895 GCF_001952655.1 Monopterus albus | reverse complement strand
ACATAGTTTGTATACAGCACAACATTAGCACAGCGTTTAAAAAAAACAAAACAAAAACAGCCTCTAAACATGCATACAGTGAAACGTAAAAGCTCTCAAAGGGGGTGATACTTTTTAGGCACATGCCGTAAGTGTGAGCTGTTTATTTAAGCAACTGAGACATGCAAATTATTTCAACTTGGTTAGTACATTGAAGCTTAGAATTTTACTAAAGAACTGTGTAGAGGAACTGTCTTTAGTGAAAAACCACAGCGATGACAAACTAATGCTCAGTGGCAAACGATACAGCAATGGTAAATACTATTCCACACTTAAACCAGTTTGTTCAGTTTATTGGAACAGACCCGAGATATAGCTACCAAGTCACTGTAAACAGCGGCCTAGCATATAGAAAACGCATACTTGTAAGTAGCACAAAACCATAAAACACATGATGTACACAAGTGCAGTTGCATCCAGCAGCCATATATCTGCTGGAATTGACAAAACATATGTTATATGTGGCCTTCCATGTGATGAGAAGCCCAAAAAGGAGCCAGGAGAAAAGCAGAGATTTTACAGTGCGGTTCTGGTTGTGAGCCAGGCTGCAAGGTCAGACTAGTCCACACGGTGGCTCTGCTGCACTTTGATCTTAAACCGCTGCATTGTACTAGAGCCCGAACCTTTAACTTAGTCTTCTCCATACAGTATGTTCCCTATTTCAAAAAAAAATTACTTTATCAGCTCAGCATGTTATGTTCAAACCTAAACCACATTTCAGCACAACATCAACAACTTTTCACTGCCTGCTTTGAGATTAGAAGTGGATCAGATCTAGTACTGACATCAACCTATACATCTTCAGCAACTTTCCACAGCTGCCAGTGCAGAAAAAGTAACTGCTCAGACCGTTTCTAGTAATAAAATCTTAATACAGTTCAAAAGCTTGCTGAAGTTTAAAAGGTAATTTAGAAATGATACAAAGCTCACACTACATTGCACAACCATATTCTAAACTGACAGAGCAAAGTGGTACCACACTACATGCAAACAAATTATGAAAATATGTAAACAGGCAGAAAAAGCACACAACTCACCTAGTGTATTTTTTCATTGGAATACTGAGTGATTTAAAGAAGGCAGCGCACTGAGCAGCACTGCGTACTCAGTGTGAGCTACAGATGCTGCATTTTCAATGGCTAGCTCTGGTGGGGCAGGGAGTCACATGGATCATACGAGGGGGAGGGGAATCTGCTCAAATCCTTTTGACTCGAGACTTCCCAGTTACAAGGGCTGTTCAACCACGTCAGAGATCAATTAGACACAAACTATTATACTGAGAAAAGTCTGAAAATTTTATTAGAGCCCTTCCATGTGTTTTATTCAATCTAATTTTAATATGAGCTGTGACCCTGCCAGGAAATGAGCTCACTTTGCCATGTTACTGCCCACACTCAAGTCATTCCAGTAGAAACTGAAGAGGCATCCGAGTAAAGCCTCACGTTTTCTTCCAGTTGCACAAGCAGTACCCAGCAAATGCTGCATTGACAGGCCTGATGCAGCATTTCCATATGCAATAGCTAATATGTAAACGGTATGTAATGCAAGTGGTACAAAAATGTTCAGTTAAAAAAATCTAAGTTAATTCACTAACCGACAGCTGAACTCTTCCTCAGACATCAGTTTCCTCTGAAAATAGAAGCTGACTCAAATGAGAGCTGCGCTCATAAAATCCAGGATAAGACAAGGCCGTGTGGATGGAAATGAACAGACATGTAGCAAACTGTAAAAATTTCTTAGAACATAGTGTTCAACAAATAAACTACCTACACACACACACACAAGTCTGAGCCATGCACTGAATATCCCCGTTTTGTAAGACAAGTTCTACTAAAAAGAAGTGGAAAGGAAATCTGGGTTGATCAGTGCTGAGGCAGTACTTTTCTTTTCCTCATGAAAACTGACTAAGTCATAGACGTTCATAGAGTATGTTGAGCATTAGGTGGTTCGGTGCATTTGTCATACAAAGATCTGGCAACGCAGTTTGTTGCAGGCTTACAACAGAAAAAACAAAGCTCTAATAAGGGCCAATCAAGAAAAATTAAGTAGCTCTTGACCCTAAAAACACAATGCAACCAACAGGATGATTGGTTCATAGAATGGACTCTACCTGTAGCGATGCTTCCTGGAACGAGATCTGGAGTGACTTCTGGAGTGAGAGGTGGAGCGCGATCTCGACCGGGACTTTGAGCGGCTCCGAGACCTTGAGGCTGATTTTGTGGATCTGGACATCACTGTAGCCAGCCCACCTCAAACTGTCACAGAAAAGGAATTGTACAACCGAGTTAGGATTTTGGAAAATGCAAAAGAGGAAACCGTAAGAAAACACTAAGACAATAATGGCTATTTAATCACCTTTTCAAGGCACTGGCTACAATGAATAGATATTAATCATCTGAGTTGAAAGAACAATTAAAAGAAAAAATAAATTTTACAGCCAACAGCCAAATAATCCAGAAGTTAAAAATATCCCAGACAAATGAGCTATCTGAGATGCATTTCAAAAGCAGAATGAAGAAAGAACAGCTGTAATAAAGGAAGACGGCAATCGGCCGTAGTGACAGGCATCCAAGCATAACTGGCTTTATTTAGTCACCGGTCATTTGCATATAGGGCAGTCATGTATCAGTCATCAGACTACTGAAATGAGCCAACTCAAAAATACTAACACAGAGATCCAGTTGGATACAGCAGTAAGGTACACTGTAGAAGACATACAGTAAAATCAATATAATATAAATACAAAGCACAGAAATGCTTGTACTCCGGACAGTGTCCTTTACAAGCACAAAGAGCTTTCAAATAAGGTGGTAAACAAAAGTCACCATGGTTCAGCACTGTTTTTTTTTTTTTTAAGTCAGTCTGTCCATCTCTCTCCAGTCTACTCCAACCATCACTTATCTTCACATTTAATATCTTAAATAGATACGTTCTTCGGGGACAAAGCAGCCTACAGGAGGGAGGTGGCCGTTCTGGTGTCATGGTGCAAGGACAACAACCTCAGCCTCAACACGGACAAGAAAAAAGGAAATGATAGTGGACATGAGGAAGGAGAGGAGAACTCGGCTCCCATGTAGCATACATCCTCTTATTATATTCTTATACAATTTTATTATATTGCTGCATTTGCTGCTTAAAGTGCCTTAGATTTTGTTACTTATTTATCTACTTTATATTTAATTTGTATTGTTTGGCATTCATGTGGACGGCAAAGTAAGAATTTCATTGGACAGGGAAACGCGTTTCCATACTGTGCACATGACAAATACTTTGACTTGACTTCTATTTTTCAATTTCAGTGAAACTGAACTATTTAGCATAAATCAAGGAAGGACAAATCATTTCTAGAGAGTAACAAAAAGCCTTATTATCCAATATGTTTGGCAAATAGCAGTAAATGCAATGCTTCAAAATGTTGTTTCATATCACATTCAACAAAATGCTGGCGTCTTGACACAAAATTTAAGACTGGCCTAATCTAGTTTTGGTTTAAAAGTCATTTGTAATTAAAAATTCCAGTTACTATTAAACTCACACTTGATTAGTTAGAAGTTAAATACTTGAAATCACCTCACTAGACTGATTGGGAACTACTGAATACCTTCTGTGGTGATCTCGCCACTATACATTTGGTTAATGCTCTGTGGTAAATCTGCTAGCAGCGATGCTGCATGTTCAGTACAAGCAGACATTACTTTTAGCTTCAAACAATGTCTCTTCTAAAGCAAGTATACATTCTTTTCAAGGTCCACAAGGCATTATCTCGAACATATGATCCTTGACATACAGTAAATGCCGGGGATCACATGACTGAACTTTCATTATGAGAATCATCTTCAGGGATTTTGGAAGGATAATACTGCAGGATACACATGACAGGGATTTTAAAACCAATGCCACAGCACACCATATGGTGGTCCCAGTTTGTATCCTTGCTACTATTTGGGAGAGTATTTCTATGGATCCATAGTCACTGCCGCCTTCTCGTGCTCTATAAACTTCCCACTCTCCTCGTTCCTTTTAGCTTGTTCTTTCTGGCTTTCAGAGAATCATTTCCTGAAGGTCCAGCCTTAACAGATGCCCAGTTTAACTTACTGTGTGGATTTCAAGAATGGCACCGAGACTTGCCTCTTGTCAGCATATGGTAGCCAAACAGTAAAATAAATAAACTGGCCTGGCCTTCTTGATTTAGTTAGGTATACCAGGAGTTGACCTTGCAGGCAGTTTTGAGCAAAAAGTGCTATGTGTTTTCAATGGCTGATGAAATATGTACAACTGGCATCTGTGTTTCTGACATTTTCATATGGCTGAAAATAGTTTCCTTGAAACTCCTGAATGGGCTGTGGTAGAAACTGTACACAAAGCAGTTGCACAGAGCTAATCTTCTCCAACCAATGTAACTATTGCGTTTTATTAACACACAAGAATCCTTTTTAGCAACAGGCTATATACTGTACACGTATACATTAGAATAAAAGCGCTGCCTTTGCTTGTAGTTGGTAGAAGTAAATGATGGGATCAGTTTCTACGCCCCCCCCCGAATGCTTGATTGATAACCAGCTGCAGCTGTCCTTCCTCCGCAGTGTGGCCGGAAGCCTAATCACTTACATTTCAGCCTCTCAAATGGCTGTGGCAAGCTTGGTCTGTAATCACTCACAACTAGAGTTGAGCACACCAACACCATTACTGGCAAAGACATGCTTTACTACACTTGTGAGGGCTTGTGGTTCTCACCCTTACCGCTTCCTAAATCTGAGCTAACAGCTCTTCGAATGCTAATCTTACCTACTGCATGTATTAACCACTGAAATGATGTGATGATCAGTGCATTACACTTGTCAAGTCTGTACCAAATCCTGTGCTTGGTCCAGATTTAAAGTAGTGGGAATCATCAGGTGAAAGATTTTGAGATAAAAAGATAAATATTGGTAGGTATCATGGCAATAAACTGTAGTCACAAAACTATCATCTTTAACTTGTTTAACATAGCAGGGTAAAAAGAATCTGTTGCTAGAGAGAATTGAAATAGAAATGTTTTTTAAAGTAATCCTCCATTATAGGCACAGTTCTCAAATGGATAAAAGTTTAATAACACACGCAAGCATAACATGATTAAGAGTCCCCTTGGTGCTGAGAGTGACAGGTGTAAAATCCACATTAGCTGTTTATTTCATGCAGTGGCAAAAGTAGCTCTGAGCTATGTATCACGTTTCCAAACCATTGTTGACCAAAGTGTACGACAAGAAACACCCCACTCAATCAAATGCACAATGGCAGCTGGAATCGTTTGCTATCTATATGTGTCCCTGAGACACTTCGCTTTAGAAAAGCCACAGCAACTGTCATTGACAGTCTCTGGTTATTGAAATGTGGCAGTCCTTCTTAGTATACCCTCAAGACATTTCACATATAGGCAGTGCTGTTTAAGATGAAACCCTTGGCACTTTCTTCCTCTGGTTATTGAATGGAAAAAACCTTTCTAAATAACCTGCTTCATTCAGTGATGCCTCAATGAGTGTTAACTGGCTTTTGTTTGCCATCAGGGAGGTGCTATAGCTGATAGAATAACTAATGACCTCACATAGAGATTTCCTTACTCTTTGCTACAGTAAATACCTACCAGGATAGATGAGCTTACCATTCAGGTTGGCACTGAAAAAGCAACATGCCAGTAGCATCTAGCTTTCTGCTAACAAAAGCAGGCCACTGTATTCTCAGCTATGTAGTTTGCTCATTTACTATGTTTGAAAAATCGAAAAAGCAACTTACAGCAGCTAAAACTGTTGCATGGTTTACTATTGTTGTTTCTACATTGTGGTGGATATAAGGTTTCTTTTGCCTGGAAAATGGCATTCAGCAGAGTGTGACTGAGATATTCTCAGTGTCTGTCGTCACCATATTTGTGGCACTCTGCTGCATACAAGAGGGATCTCAACATCTAAAGGGCCTCTTTATTTTGGTCAGTTGAGAACAGCCTGGCAAATACATAACAGGTCTATAGTTCTAAAATGAAGCCTGGAGACACAGTTTGGGTTTATGCTGTTAACCAGAATGATTTAATTTCTGCTGTGGAGGCACCAGTTAATTTCATTCATTCAGGAGGTCTAGACACAGATGAACCATTAAGGTTGTTTGTGTACCATAGTATTTTGTCTGTAATTACATGGCACAAATGTGACCACCACCTACACCATGTCAGTGTCGGCAGCATTCGCAACACATGGACACCTGATTTGATGACCGCTACCGTATGTCCTCGTGAAGTGAAACAGACAAAGGTGAAAATAAAAGTGTGTTGCAGTGCTACTTCACTACATGTAGGCATACTTAAACAAGGACACACCTTTTCATTGTGTGTGTACCTTTTGCAGTTGGTGTTTTTCTAAGAGGATCAGCCTCAACGAAGACCCTGTAGCTCTGCATGAAATTGCATAATAATGTTTTCAAACTTTATTGGACCCAGAAATAGATTTACGTTGCACCACGAAAACCTGCTGGAGAAGTATTTTACAGGAAACTTATAAACTTGCTATAAATTACTTGTTAGGCTTGATTTAAGATCTTGGGTGTTTACTGTAGGGTGAGAACTGCAATTAGTCATTCTGTGGCTGGGCTACCCACTAAAAACAGCCGTCACACTACTGCTAAAATTAAACAATTCATTTCACTAACATCCCCCTTGGCTCAAGGATCCAATAAATAATTTTCAGATATAAACACTGACTTGTATTGTAATCAACGTTATGGCTACTGAGCTTCCAGCTAATTATTCAGCCCTTAATGCATCCTATGTATAATGATCCATCACTTAAGTCGGGAAAACGACTAATCTGTCAGGATGCCACACATGGAGTAACATCACATCAGGAAAGCTTTCAGAACACTGGCTCTGAAGATGAATTGTCCCCACATTCGGTCTGACCAGATGCATTTACAGTCGGTTTCTGTATCCAGAAGTGTAATTTCCTAACTGGATTCGGTAACAATAATATTTGATATAGCGGCAGAATGATCTCTGTGCTGCGCGACTTTAGCTGAACCTCCTTATCAGCGTTGCTGCCATTGAACACGCATTATCTACATTTGTAATAAACTACATGTATTTCCACTTTCGACTTTTGGCCCAAAAATAAGTGAAATAAACGTCTTACCGTCGTCCAATATTGTCGAGTCACATTCAAGTACCACGGTGTAAAATTGCTGAAACGAGTTAAAAAGCTATTTCTTCTTGGTGTTCTGTCTGCGGTGTGTTGTGCCCAACTTCTGTCAAGCGTGTGTTTCAGTGTTACGTGTGTCTGCTGTAGCCTTCGGTCTTGAGAGAAGGGGGTGTGACCGCGCTGTGCGCCGTGCGCCCTGCGCTGTGCGCCGTGCGCCCTGCGCCTCAGTTCACGTTCCCTTCAGCCTTCACCGCCGTCTGTCAAACCCGCAGTAAACGGGAGCGGGACTCTGTG
This sequence comes from Monopterus albus, assembly GCF_001952655.1. Lineage (NCBI taxonomy): Eukaryota > Metazoa > Chordata > Actinopteri > Synbranchiformes > Synbranchidae > Monopterus > Monopterus albus. The sequence continues at coordinate 1,469,405 of NW_018127891.1, read as the reverse complement.
GGTCCGGTACAAATACAGCAAGCTAATAGGTCCGCCGTCCTGCAGCCACGTTATGTCGCGGAAGCCTTGGTAATCCGTGACGATAACTCAGTGTAATAACCGTCTTCACACAGGGAGCAGCCTCTCGTGATAGCTACTGTATCTTTGGTATCAACACCATGGTGTTTGGTGTCATTTATTATAGTGGTGGTGTGAAATCACTGCATATCTGATTTCCTTACCTCTTTTGGTTAGTCACGTGTTGGTGGACAATTTGGCTACTGTACCATTTTATGTGAATTGTTTGTGTTTTGTCAGTGTAGGCTCCACCTGGACAGTCTAATGCAATCAAACAATACTTTTCTGACACATTTCATGATGTTTATAGTTTAATGTTAAGTTGTTTGTTAGTGTTTTAGTTGTGTCAGTTCAGTATGTTGCATCACACACTCATAGTGATGGTGTTATTCTGACTGACAGACTGCATTATATCCAGTGGTGTTTCAATTACTCTGCCCTCAGAAGTACACCTCTCAATATAATCCAGTCCAACCAACCACCACCTTTATCAAGGACCACAGTAATAAAAATATAATTCAATCAGAAGTTATTTTGTGTGTGTGCCCATTGCAAGTTTCATCAGAACAGATGAACATATGCCTGACTGGCAATGAAAACAAAGCTTTTAATAGATTTCAGTCGCATTTACAACTAAGCCAGTGGAAACACTAGATTCGTTCAACTCTGAATAACTGAATTACAGATCTGTGCCACGTTTAATATTTTGTGTAGTCAGAGTTTTTAAAATGCAGTGCTTTAAAAAAGAAAATAAGCCCCTTTTTCCTCATATTGGCTCTATCAAAGGGTTAGGTATGAAAAAAAGATGCATCGTATACACCATGTCCTAACTTCTGCTTTTCACATATTATGGTCAGATGCATAATATCCACTGACTTTCCCTTTTTTTGATATAATGTAGTCCACATTTATGATATTACAGTAAATTAACCAGCTGATCCAGTAGCATGGACTGTTTTCTGTGTAGTTTTATATAGATGTCGAAGTGTATTTCATGGTCATACGTAGGGTTGAGACTTAGCTCATGAGAACAAGATGATATTTTAACACTTTTTAAGAAATATATGATCAAAAATATGACATTGACAATAAATATCATGATTTAATATTGCAAGATCTCATCGCACCAGTAGTCATACATCTATTTGTCTAGGGAGAATGTATCATGAAGTACAGAACTGTATATTTGCATTGGAAATTCATTCATCCCTGACAATGTTTGCACATGTCAGTGATAACATCCTGAAGTGCTCATTTGAATAATTCAAAATACAACCACAGGGAAACTGACACAGTCGAATAGCCTGCTAATGCTGTCAACATGTGTGGTTGAAAGATGCAAGTGGAAGTGGTGTGTTTGTTTTCATAATAAGACAAAAAAGAACTTCATAACACCAGAGTACAGCACTCAATATTCTCTAAATTCAAACATCCACAAGGCTGTTTAGTTTAAAAAGGCCATGAAGGTCAAAAACCAGAAAAAAGCGGTAATCTACAGCAAATGAGACAAAGCAGCTCACATGTCTAAAGTTCATTCTTTGAATGCAGTGAGGATAAATTGTAATAGCTGTGGTGATTCTTAAACTTCATTTAGTGCCAAAATTAGTTTTCCAATATTCATTTATAAGAGAATACCTACAAAACTAACCACACTCATCATCAACTCATCATCCTCAGCTGTAGTTTATGTTGAGTGCTAATTGGTTACCATTGGCATGGTAACACTCTAAGATGGTAGATAAGGTTAACATTATACCTTTTAACATGGGTATGTTAGCATTTAGCTCAGCACCACCTGTTTCTATATACAGCCTCACAGAGCTAATGGTACACTGTTTTATTGTGTTTACACAGGTAATAAATCTTAGACCTTTTATTTTTTAAAGATATTTTCTCTGTTTTAATAATGTAATAATTCTTTTGGGTTTCTTGGCAAGATTTTCCTGTCTTAAAATCACTCCTACAACATACTGTGTGCTATTGTTGCCCAGTTTTATTTATTTTGATGTTAGCCATTTCCAGGTTGGACTCAGGGCATTTCTGCTAATATAAAATGTCACTTATTCTATATAATTACATTGCAGTAACACTGTCATAAGCAGAAATGCTATAATACAGCATTTTCAAAAACTATTCACTGACATTTTATAACCATGACCCTACCCTGTCTTTGCAGAGATTCAGTTCTGCAGTGACCCTGCTTTAGCACCCATAGTTTCCCCTGTCGTCCCTTTGTAACCTTTTCTCTTGCAGATATCTAGCTCTGCATCATATCACCATTGTCCAGACACCAGGCATGTTATTTTGGGCAGTCCCTGTGACACCAGTTTTCCCCTCTGTGCCTGGGTAAAAGCGTTCATACTCCTCCTACTTTATATGCTTCCCACCTGTTGAAACCATCTGGCTCCTCGCTGTCATGTCTGAACACACAGTGCTTCAACATTACTTCTAATAACCAACAATACAATCCCCCAGGGGTAGATGGACTGAGGAGGATCCTGAGTCATGTCACTGCTGCCTTTGTAGAGATTGCACACAAGAAATCAGTTGATTTCACTGGATGGTCAGCCGATATAAAATTGTATTATGTGGAAAAAGTATTTTGCACATATGTAACAAATTAACAAAGTAACACTTCAGATATTCATTTCATTTCCACAGCAAATAATTTTTGAATCACGGGAGTGGATTTAGTTGAACAATGACATATTGCTGGTTGTTAGGCCGTTCTTTTCCAGCTCTGGTAAGGAGCTAAACTCCTTGCTGGTTGAATCATCGTGCAACTCATCTTTAGGGCACTGTGGTAGCATTTTCAAGAATTCATTGTGTGAGAATAAAGCTGTGATTAGTTTTAAAGATGAAAACTCTTTTTGTCTCTGACAGTAGCTATATTTAAATAGGCAGATCTTTTCCACTCAACCTGACCTGCTCTTGAAATGCTCAGAACGAGTCTGAAATCCTACAGTTCCATGTTAACATGTTAACTCATTTTGTACAATCTACAACCCTGGGACTTCTTCCTTGTTTTATCTTTTTTAGTATAATATGTGTGTGGGTAGAAGTGAATCATTTACTGCTTGCAAACCAATGATGGTAAGATGATGTCATGGGGTAGGACTGGATAAGTCTGACTTCTTCCTACTCCATTCAAGCATGTACTAGGTATAAGCAAATTGATATTGGATTATGTGTGTTATCATATCAACTGTTTTACATGCTTGAAAGAATAAATCAAATCAAATCAAATCTTTGACAATTTAATCACTGGTTGTTTTTGCGTCTTTTTCATGGTTCACTGAGATCCGGTCATCATGTTTTTTTAAAAGAGAAATGCTCGCTTTGAATTTGAGTTGAGGATGTACCACCACACTGATGCCAACAGTACAGATATTTATAGCAGCAAAATCTAATATATCATAAGTAAATTTAGTCCTGCAGAAAAATGGCACGTGCTAGAGTAGATAGTGTTATATATTATACCAATTTAAGGTTGTAGCTCATCAAGGCTGAGCTTTAAACTATGTTATACACTGTCATGGTTTGGTGGTGTAATCTATATCTCTTCAAATGTAAAATCTTACTCTGAAATGTAACTATAGCTGTCATATGAAAATAATGGAGTAAAAAGTAAAATGTCTGCCTCTAAAATGTTGTGGCGTTGAAGCACATTCACATTACAGGCCTTAAAGCAACAATATGCAACTTGGCAGTTTGTCCCCCAGCAGTTGCTGAGTGTAACTGAGTTGTATCCGACTGTTGTAAATACTAGTTGTGACCCCCCCCCGGCAGCCTGGAGGTCAGTGTGATGCACAGGAAAATCAGTTCATGGCAGTATGGCACTTGTAAATCCTTCCTCACTCGTATCACTCTCAAACACAGCAAGTGTTTATGATCATTTTAATCTTGGGTTTGATGTCCATTTCACTTTCATCCATTCATTCCAACTTTCCGCCCCATTAAAGATCATATTTGTCCAATAAGGTACAAGATACTTGCTAGGCCACTACCACCTGCACCGTCCTTTAATATCACCACAAACACCATCTTATTTACCACCTCTCGATATGGGATGGATGTCTCTCTTATCCTCTTTAATGTCAACACAGCTGCCCCATGCACATGTATAAGCAAGACAGCTGCCTGTGACTGCAGAGGGGTTCATCATCCAGAGCCTGTTATCACCTCCTAGATGTTTCTGCAGTTTTGAATCCCACCCTTATCCACTGGACCCTGTGTCAGCAATAGGCGAGAAAGGTTGGAAACCAAGTCAGTGCAGCTGACTCAGGGGGATTAATAGGAGCTCTGATTAGGAGCAAGAGTCTGATGTTATTAGTGGACAAACAGAGAGAGCGACTTTACAAGTATGTATTTGGTGTATCGCTGATGTCTCTTTAACACATCCAATCACAACAGATTGAGGTTTTCCTGTGTTCAATAAAAAGAAATAGCACAGTTGTCTAACAAACATTTTTCAGGCTTTGTTACTGATGAAATACAGTAATGTTTGGTGTTATTTGGATGGAAAATAAAATTAAGTTTGGCTTCTGCTTTACATTATGAAATTATGATCAGCCTACTAGGTCTCAAACACTAGAACATGGAACAAAGACACAGTATGTTTCAGAGATACTGCTGAAAGCATTAAAAGCACATGTCAGACAGAATTCAAATGAAAACAATTTTTCATAACTCCAGCAGCTGTTACAGGGAATAACTTTGCACATGCATGTTTTTTTTTCTACAGACTTAAAATACATACAATATTTAACTTAATCATGACTGGCATCACTGTGAATTATTAGATGTGTACTTTTACCATATCAACTGCAGATGAGCTGAAACATGGGATTTGTTCAACTTTCTTATTGTGTCCTATAAATTTTATTCCCAGCTCACCACTACAGAATATTGAAAACCACATTTTAAGACAGCATGTGCATGTTTAAATTTCTCTTCCAGTAACTTAGAGCCAGCATAGAGGTCAGAAACTTTTTATCTCTTTGTTTCAAGTTTTTGCTTTTTTTCTTTCCCCCTGGAAACAAGCTGCTTCTGGCCTCAGATCAGATCCTGCCAGAACATTCTCTGCTGTCTCTCCACTGTCTTCTACTTAGATTTCCACTGTTTCAGTACAAACAAAAAAAAAAAAAACACGAGTACCCATACTCTTTTCTCTAGTGACCACTTCCCCAAGCAGGGCTTCTTCTTTCAACTACATTCTTAAGCCCCTACTTAAAGTTCATGCCAGCAGCCTAAACCTAAATAGACCACCCTTATGATGCAGCAAAGCGATCTCATAAAAGAGGAACACTGTCTGTGCACATGCAGCTCAGCAGCTGGGTCATTTAGTTACAGCTATGAGAAATCTGTGTCAAGTAGGGGATTGTTGGTGGGGGGCTCAAAGTTTCCATATATGAGGTTTTGTTGAATCAGTACTTGGAAAATCTTGTTCTTAAACATCTAAGTCAAACGCATGACTGCTATGGTTTGCCAAGCACTGGTGATGCAATTTTTCTCTAAAGCAATCAGATTTATGGTGACTTTATTTGTGACTCTACTTGAGCAAGAAGGGACAGCAGGTGTTAAAGACATACAGATGGACAGTGAAGGCTAATAAATGACCAGAAATTGAAGTAAGTAGAGAACTAATGCCACATGACACCTCTTGTGGCATCTCCCCAAATACTTAGCAGACTAGGGAACTGGATCCTGTGTGTCAGTCCCCCTCTGTTGCTTTACAACTTCTCAGGTTTGATATTCCTTCATCCTGCATAGGGAATAGCGCCCTGACCCAGGCTGTGTGGGATCAAGGTGCTTGTATGCTCTAGGTGTAATAGCTGACTATAGCAACCCTTTGGTAGGTCAAAAAATATTTGCCACAGACGGTATAAAGCAGATGTGGTGTGATTCAACCCTTGTAGCAGCTGACAGGAAATTTCTGTCTACAGTGTGCTGAAGGAAGACATTCAGCAGTACATCACACTTTCAGACAATCTTAATTAAACACAGATAGTAGTGATCACAGTAATAAAAAGGGAGTGTCCTCTTCCAAGTCATAAAACTGTTTCTGCATCAGCTTTAATATTCACTTTTATCTCAGGCAGAATACAAGGCAAAGATCTGTAATTACAACAACTTGGACATAACTGCAGTTGATCTGGAGAGGCAACAGTGTGTCTGTAAGCCGCCCTCTATCATTTGTTTGTGTATGTGAAATGCACATGGGAGTATATTCTACATGAGGAAAAACACTTGGCTTCCATCACAGCTGCACTTTCTTAAACCCAAAGGAGGCATCCCTCAGGGCAGCTAGATGCCCAGAGGATGGTCTTTTTCACAGACTGCAGCTGAGGCTGCCACTCTCCACTGAGCCTTTCAGAGCTTGGCTCAGTCCTCTGGAGGACGGTTTGTGATCTGTTACATCAGTAAAGAACATAAGCTCTCCTCTCCTCAGCTGCAGTCAACAGGACTGTTTGTGCATAAGGTTGAAAGGGCGAAGAGCTGTCCCGCTTTCACACTTTTTTTTCCCCCAAAGATGCTAACATGCACTTACTACACACCTGCACCTTCGATCTGTGGTGTCCATGGATAAAGTTAGTGCCTGTGCAAATCCACCCAACCTTTGGTGTCCCGTGTTTCTGAACTGTCACTCAATATTACAGGCTGTCAGCGGTTTCATTTTCAGTTAGCGTTCCAGTGGATCACTGGTAAACTGATAACATAACCACTAAACGCCTGAGAGGCTGCTCAGCTTTTCTGCCTTACTTTACTGTTACCCTGTGGAGCAGCATGTTTAATTTGCTTCAACTACAAAATATGTAGTAAATCCATGTGACACCATGAAAAGTTAAGCTGGGGATTATACAGCCAAAGAGGTCAGATAAGGTTAAGAAAAGCATAGGCTAAACTCATTATATCAATTCAAAAAAGTAGTTTGTCTTGTCTTTATGGCTCTTCTGCTGTAGCTTTATAGGAATATTGTTTTTACAACTGTTATATGTAGTTGTCATTATATAAATTGTATCTGTTGATTACCTCCTGTCCCATCCCGCCCCGCTGGAATTTGCGGTACTGCATTTTTTTTAAAGGTTATTTCCATAGCTGTAATTTAATCATAGCAATAAGTGGATTGCATTTTTCATGTCTTGGAGGAAGAGGTTCAGGGTGTATCACCAGATCCTCAAGGTCATGTTAGCAACTCAGTAACATGAGGTGAGAGTTCATAGAGCTACTTCTCACCATCTGCCCAGACAAAAACACTTAACAGCCCACACAGAATTACTTCTATAAAATATTCATCTTCACTGGAAGAGTTCAAAATATAGTACAAAATGTGAAATTTGTCATATTATCAAGGACAGTGCCTTTAACTTAATTATACACCGATCAGCCATAACATTATGACCACTAGCAAGTGACGTGAATAACACTGACTATCTGTTACAGTGGCACCTGTCAGTGTGTGGGGTATATTAGGCAGCAAGTGAACATTCAGTCCTCAAAGTTGATGTGTTGGAAGCAGGAAAAATGGACAGGTGTAAGGGATCTGAGTGACTTTGACAAGGGCCAAGCTGTGATGGTGAGATGACTGGGTGAGAGCGTCTCCCACACTGCAGGTCTTGGTGGGTGTTGTTGGTCTGCAGTTGTTAGTACCTACCAACGGTGTCTAAAGAAGGACAGACGGTGAAATGGTGACAGGGTCATGGACACCCACAGTTCATGGATGATGAGGTTGACCTACTGTAGATTATACTTTTAACTTCCATTAAATGGTTAAAAATGAGAAATACTGTACATTGGTCTCTATGAAGAGAAAGAGTTGGGACTCTATCACACCTAGAGTGGTGAGGCTGTTAAATTGGTGTAAAAAAATTCTCTCTAACTCGTCCTCACGACCACAGCTTTCACTCCTTTTACATGAGTTTTCTACTGAATTGTAGACACATCTGTGCTCGTCCTGAGAGTATAACTGTGGAAGCATATAGATTCGCAGAAGATGCACAGTGAGCTGCAGAGAGACACGAGTGCCAACAAACTGCCACATTGACTCCTATGTAAGCAGTATGAGGCAGGTGGTCATAATGTTATGGCTGATTGGTGTATGGGTAAAAACTTTGATATTAAAGAGGAACGCACTACTATATCCCCAGTACCTTTAGTTTTTGTTCCATATATGAAGTACTGTAGTACATCTACTATACTTGTACACTTGGAAATATTTTAACTAAACAGGCAAAACCCAAGTACATAGCCCTCACTGTTATGAATATTACACACTACACTTGGAGAGTTCCAGCCCTCGTGGATTATATTCTATCCAATCTATGGTACATTGTGCAGATACCTAATGCACAGTTTGATTTTAACTTGCCTTATATGGAAGCAAATAAATACTGTGATGAAAATAATAAAAGCTCTTACAAACAAAAACAATTTCATATATTTAAATACATTTTAAAATGGGATTCAGCCGGATTTAAGTATCTCCTAAAAAGTCATTCAGGAAATGGAGGGCAGCGGAGGAATGTTTTTGTGAGACCACAGAGTCACTTTTACTGAAAAGAAACTTGCCAACATGACTCATAGACAGAAAAATGTCTGTATGACATGCATCTCTTCTTCAGTCACATGTTTTGAACCTCTTTCATGCAGGTTAACAACATTTTACCATGTGCACCCACAGGCACTGGGGACTTGACACATCAGCCAGAGACTGCTGTCCAGAGCTGCTGTTAATCAGGCCTGTGGATTAATTTAGCCAGCCGCTGATGTGGACTTCATACTTTTTGAAAGCTCTTTGAAAGCTACTGTCTGGGTACAAGATGACTCTCGCTGGACTTGTGGCTATAGCAGTGATGAACTGTAGTCCTTTACAGCCTGCTGACAGGAGGCCAGATGACAAGCTCTAGCATACACACATTAATAAGTACAGTATATTTGCATACACTGTGTTAGCTTTAGTTAAGTCAGGTCTTGCTTCAGGCTGTTTTGTTATGTCTCCATGCCAGCGATCGCTGCAGCCAGAGGCATTACATTTTCAGGTCAAAAGTCAAGATCATGTGACCTTGTCTTCATCCCATTCTCATGAACATGATATCTTAGGAACACCTTGAGGGAATTTCTTCAAATTTGTCACAAATGCCCACTCAGATGAACTGATTAGATTTTGGTGGTGAAAGGTTAAGATCTGTGTGGCTAAGTGTGATTATTGGGGTGATATGTTGTTTATTCCTGTTACATTTAGCTGTTTATTTTTAATGTAAAATGGCCTTTTCTCTGCCTAGTCCACAAAACACCCTGGTTTTAAGCTGTGTTCAGAGAGACATTCAGTGAAAATGGTTCTCAATATGTTCTTTGCATCATCCAGAATAATGAGGACTGAACTGGTGCAGCACGAGATGCCTCAGAATCTGGGTACATACTGTAGATACTGCATGGCTACTGGTAAAGTTGTTGTTTTTTTTGGTTTTGTTTTTAGTAATGTAGATTCTAGATTTCTTTACACCATCATTTTCAGAAAATCATAAATCAGCCTTTCTTTTTGTACACAGTGTGTGCATTATAGCATTTGACCTCTTTTAGCCATTTTTTCCACCCTCATTAATAGTTGTTGGTGTGGCTGCTCCATTTATTTTGGCCACCTTGTTCACTGCATGTGGCTGTTCAGAACAACTTGTGTCTAGAAGATGTTAGAGGTTTGTTTTATTTCACAACCAAAACAAAATCTGCATGAATAGGAATGTGTGTGCCATCTTAGCCTGGAACTAACATAAATTATGTCTGTGTACAAATTCAATGTAAATTTGGCACGTTTTACTCTTTTGGTGGAGATTCACGCTTCATAGGTTGGATTGACACATCCTCTTTTCAAGACATTTAAAATACACATCAATACACACAGTCAGGGACTGTCTATTAGACAAATGTCAAGGCATGTCAACAAGTAACTTCTGAAGAAATGGAAAGTTTTACTTAGTCACATTTCTCTCAGATGTTTACAGGCAGTTTAGAGATTAAACCCAGTGACCAGCTGGTCACAAGCCCACTTGTGAGGCCCTAATGAGAGGCTGTGTGATTTACGAGGATAGGCCAGAGCACAGCTTACAACTGCAGCCACAGCCATGTTTGTTTCAGCTGACTGGGTTAGTTGACAGCATTAGAGCCGATAGTCCTCCTTCTCTGTCCCTAAAAGCTGCATAATGTACAAATTGCCCTCAAGAATTATGCAATATGCATGGTCATTTTAAATAACTGTATATCTGCAGCTTGATTGAGTTGTTAAAATGATTTGTCATTACTGTCATATAACAAAAGTCAATGGCACAAGGCAGGTCCCTCTGACTTATAACTTGGCAACTAACTACAGATGGAGACTAATGCAGACAAACAATAAATATCTACAATCTTTCCCATTTTTTTTCTAAGAAAAATGTCTAAATAAGAAATTGAAAGCCTTCTGTTGATTTATAGGTGAAGTATGTTTTGTAATAGTTTGATATTTAGGTGGATGATTGCCTGCATTTCCCAGAGTAACTTTTGGACTCTAACATCTCTTGACCTTATGTGACCTTTTGTCAGCTGCTGGTAGCAGAACATTATTAGCTGTGGATTGTTGGGACAGTACCCAGCTGCTCTCCCATTCATTTGGAACATTTCAAAAGCTTAAAACAGTATTTTAATGCTGGTTATAGTGGATGATTTTAACCAGCATGGCTGTTAGACTGTAAGTAAAATTCAGAGATGACATCATTGTGGCTCACAAACATCTGCTGCGGGTAGTTTCTAAGTACCAGAGCAGTTACCAAAATAAGATAACCAGACTTGTAATTGTTTTTCAGTGTGTTAAAACCCTAGAGACCACTGCCAGGTTGAGCTGTTACATTTAATGAGTGAAGTCAGTGGGGAAATCATCATCATCTAAAACTGCCGCACTACCTCAGGCACACACACGCACACACCAACTATACACTCAGCTGCAGCAGGACTGAGATACATATGTCCTTTGCATAACAGTGTTTAGTGTTCTCCAAAATCATCAGTTGATTTTTTTAAAACTAATTTATGAACACTCTATTCCAGTTGCGTAGGAAAATTGTATTAAAGGATCAGTTCTATACTATACAGACTTTATTTTCATATACAACATTACTGTTATTGGCATCTTGCTGATAAAGAGGCAGTGGAGGAATCCATGAGATGATTTTCTTATGTCTGAGTATCCAGTTAAGAAAATAAAGAAAGCAAATAAATTGTATTATTCATGGGGAGCTCCTAAAGTAATTGAAAACTCTAACTAATATTACTATAATTAGTCTAGTGGATCAAAAGACATGATCAGTAATGTATTTTTAAAAAATTATACATACTTTGACATTTTTTTCTTCCCTGTCCAAAATTCTTTTGACATTATGAAATGGAAACAGCATCCAAAGAATCAAGTACTGCTTTACAAATTTGGTTGACATCTTGAAAAAAAATCTGAGTGTAGATGAGCATGTTGCAATAAGAGGATCTCACATGGTTTCCAGAGTTTACATGTTTGCACCCATAATGGCCATTACAACAACTACTTTACCATACCATACGTTGTTTGGAGTGTTTTGTAATTGAGAGCAGGCAGGACATCTGAGACATCACAGAAAGAACTCAAGTGTTCAGCTTGGTGGTCAGTTCTTTTCCTGGAGGTGCTTCCATCCACTGTGATGTGCCAGAACCCCATCTGGGTTTGATTCCCTCTCACACAATGTTAAGTGAAAATAATTATTTCCTATAAATCTATAGGCTTCCCCCAAAGTATACATGTAAACAACAGTTATTAATTTGCATTAGATGTAGTGTAATTACAAAAAGTTTTCCTATTTTCAGACTAACTAGCATCTAATTTGGCATCTAATACTGAAACACTAGATGATCATCATGCAGTCAGGATGTTTGTTTCTTTCCTAATCTCAACAAAATTTTATCCCGGTTAGGAAGTTTAAAGCTATAGTTGGCATTCC